>NC_047128.1:4140015-4440015 GCF_009829125.3 Periophthalmus magnuspinnatus | reverse complement strand
TGAAAAAGCGACATTGGTGCATCTAGTTTGAAACTGAAAATAAAATCCATAAAAAAGAAGGAATAGAAAGAGGGAAGCTTTGGTTTTGATTTACCGTGAAAAGGATGTGTGACGACGGTAGCGCAGGAGCGAGCGATCATCTCTTTGGTCGTCTGGAAAGTCAGTGTTAAAACATAAATGAGTTCAAATGTTTAAGTTTATAAAATGTGTTAAAGTGATGTAGTTTTACCTCATTAACGACGTGCTCCAAGGATCCAGCTGGAGCTTTCTGTGGACCGCTGGGCAGCTACAGCACAAATATTACATTCAAATCATTAATAAGTAAATATTTTCCCCTAAATATAGAATTAATACTTTTTTTTTTAATACAACACAACCTTTTTACCTTATTTAACAGACTCTGGGCACAGTAGTATACTAGCTAGCTCACTGTGTCTCAAAGTTAACAGTCACTTTCATTAAAATTGGAAAAAACATAAAAACAACCAATTACCAATTAAACTGCTGATTACTTAAATTAATTGAGAAGTCTATTTTATGTAGAATACTTCAGTTTGTGGTGTTGTTTTAATATGTATTATGTCTCAAAATTAGCATTAGCGTTAGCATTAGCAGTTAGCATTGAGGCACAAACATGTCTCTTTCTAAACACAGAACTGTCTCTCTTGAAGTATTCATTTTATTTGTGTCGTGTTTAACATGTTGTCAGTGATGCATACCCAAAGCTCCCTGTCCCTCTGTCTGAACCTGACCCCCTGACCTCTGACTCACAGCTCCCTGCCCACTGCCTCATCTTTATATATTTATTCATTTTAGCGCAACTCAGCATCACTATTTCCTGTCCAGCTTTTTCGCTATGAGGTTTTTGCCAACAGTGAGGTAGAGGGCGCTGTTGTGCTTAGAGCTTATTATAAAACTATTACGACTTACCCGGACATTGTCGTTCTCGTGGCATTTCTGAAATAAAACAAGGAATTTTTATCAACTACACATTGTTAAACTGATCTCATCTTCACAAAGAACAGAACAGTATTGTAAATGACTGACAGCTCTGTTTAACTTTGATTCAGATTTTTCTGTCTATTTTTATCTGATTTAAAGTGTATAAAAAGAGGTGTACCTGCACCACTTGGCTGTGCACCACTGTGCCAAAGGTCCCGGCGCACAGTCTTGGAACGAGGCCTTTGAAGAGACCGGCCTTTCCATCGATCTTTATTATGTGTTTTGCTGAAACAGAACAACACACACAAAGCAAAAGATAAAAAAAAAAAAACAACAACAAAAAACCCCCACTAAAAAACACAACAGAACTTTGAATATATGCAGTTTCTTATGCAGAAATTAGATGACCTAGAAATGATCTACAAAACTGACAATCGTTTTGAAAATGTGCAACCTTAAAGTCAGAGGATCAACTTTTACCACATCACATTTTACCAACCTCGCCTAGTATGACAGTGGTACGTGAGATGGGCGGTGGAGCACATTCACATTCTCGCTTCTGTCAGTCTACCCCAGGACAGCTGTGGCTACAATAGTACCACCAGTAGAATATGGAACAACTACAGAGTAAAGCTTGTAAAGGGGACAACAAGTATATGGCACTTTTATTATCAGGCAAAGTCAGAATATTGAATATAATTTTCATGTTAAGAAAAAGACTCAATCTTTCAAAATGGCGTGGAAAAGATGTGCCTCTTTTGTTCCAGTCCATTTTTCATGAGCTTAAAATATTTACAGACTCATTTATGCCATGTTTGTTTTGGATTCTTCTGTTAACGTCCTGTTTACATTTGAAATCCCTTATGTATTTTAAAAAAAACTTTCACCCTACCTGAACTCTCTCCACAAACTCTAGTAAAACAAGGGCATTTTGGCATTCATTAATCATTGTTTATTGTGTTTGAGATAAACTGAAATGACCTTTGACCCTGCACTCACCATAAGCAAACAGCCCGGGCAGCTGGTACACCTGTCGACCAAACAGATTTCTGCCCAGAGTCGGCGGCAGCGGCTCGTGTCCGACCTGAACAAAACACGGGGGAAACACATTAAGAAACCAGCAGATTTCACATAGTTCCACATTTGCAGCAGCCAACACTACAGCCCTGTGCAGGTTTGTAAACAGACGACGCTGTGGAGCTGACGTCAAAGGTCAAGAAGAATCCAGGACACGTTTAGTCATTTTGGGGGAAATAATGTTTGGGTTTGTCTGACAGGCCCTGTATTTATGCTTAAATTAGATCTCCAACTAGGCCTGTCACAATAACTACTTTTGAAGTGTGATGTATCGCTGAAGTAAAAAGACAATAAACGATAATATTGAAATCAAACCATAAAACAAAAATATCCCCAAAAACTATTTTAAAAGTGCAATATGGTCTGTAACTGCTGCTGTCAGACATTTTGGTCTTAAATGTTTGTATTAACCCGCTCTACTAATCTTGTTCCATGTGTCAGGTCCTGAACGACACATCGATATAGAGATTAGAGATAGAAATATAGAGATATTTTTACATTTCCAGTGACGAGGCCTGGGACAATATTGAAACTTGGCACAACGATTATCATGGCCTAAAAATAATTGTGATTAACGATAACATCACAAGAATGCTTAAAGCTGCTGACCGTTTAAATATGTTTTGGACATGAATAATTATAATTTTTAATGTTATGAATAGGCTCCATATTTAAACAACTGTGAAAGTGACAACTACAGTGATTTAGAAGAGACCATCAGGGTAAAGTGGGCTTGTTCTGCACATTCTGGTGATGTAATGACAATCATCTTTGTTGGCGTTTCTCACAATTATGAAATGTCCCATGAACAATTATGGTTTAAATGATATTACCGTTTATTGCCCCGTCTCCACCAGTGACACGTTTACATTTCAGAAAAGACTGTAATGTTTGTACGGGTCTAAACTACAGGCTTGGCAGGTTAAACACAAACAGAGAGGAGCATTGTCTGCCTTTAAATGATCAAATTACAACTCTAATTCGATTGTGATAAGAATCCAGAGCTCGGCTGATGTCCTGTTTTTGGGCCAATGTCAGGCAGATTTAGATCATTAGCAGTGGCGGCGCCGGGAGGGGGGCTTGAGGAGGCCCGAGCCTCCCCAAAGATGTTTGCCCCACTTTCTTAGCACATCCACTCTTGACTAAAAATGTTGTCCAAAATGAGACTCCAGTAAAACAAGAACTCCATATTAACTTTTATAAATCACTAGATAGATAGATAAATACTTTATTAATCCCCAGCCAGGGAAATTCACCTGTCCAGCAGCAAAACAGAGACACAACACAAATTGCACACAGGTATAAAATCACAAAGAATACAAAGATAAGATAATAAAGTGCACCCGATCAACAAGAGCTGTTATACAGTCTTATAGCAGCAGGAATGGCTGATCTACTGAACCTCTCAGTTCTACAGTGCAGCGAGAGAAGCCTGGTATTGTGGCTGCTTCTCTGAGCTGACACAGTCTCATGCAGCGGGTGTCTGCTGTTGTTGAGGATGGTCTGCATCAGACTCCTCATCCTCTTCTCCACCAGCTCCCCAACAGAGTCCACCCTCCCACCCATCACCGACACACACTTCCTGATTAGCTTATCAAGCCTGTTACGGTCCCGCAAAGTAATGCCGTTTCCCCAGCACGCTACAGGGGCCATCTATATTTAAACTGGTTTAAAACAGCGAGACAAACATGGTGGGGGGTAGTCTGTGTAAAGAACTGGACTAAGTGAGTGACTTCGCCCACAGCGTTCAGCTCCAGTCAAATGAAGCTCATCGAGGCTAGAGCACTTATAGCGGCCAATTTGGAGCCAAGTTCCATATTAGGAATTCCGACTGCAAGTATCATAACAACTAAAGGGGCAATCTGGAGCCAGGCTGTTGAATGCAACGCCCCTTCCCGCCTGCACCGCTGGTTTAGCACCTGCTGAACTGAACCTGTTGCTAACGCTAGCAGGAGCAACCCGTGGAAGGAAGGAGCCTGATTTGTCTGTTATTAATGTTCATATCTTGATTTACAGACACAATAGTGAAATTAAAACCCCAGGATCATGTAGAGCGGGTTAATATGAACATTTAAGACCAAAATGACGAGTCTGACAGCAACAGTTACAGAGAGAGGACACAGTTTTTCAATAGAAAGTGAATTGGAGCCAGAGTTGATGGAGCCATAAGTGCGCCCGTGATCACTTCCCATTTGGAACGCGTTGGCTAGCGGGTTAGCCATGTCCATTTATTTATACAGTCTATGATTTGCTTATTTAAACGATGCCATCACTCCCTGACTGTTGGAGCGTCTGATGAAGGACACCTCCACAGTGAAAGAGGACCTGTGCTGTGATTGTCACTCTGCATCTGTGTGATGTGACTCAGAGGGAAAACATGTGAAGCCCTAACATACAGATTACTGTAAAACATCTGCAGTCATTTATCCAGTGAAATCATATATTCAACTTGACCTCCGTTCTGGGGTTTAATGTTGGAAACAAATCAGGCGCCTTCTTTCCCCGAGGTCACTCCTGGTAGTGTTAGCAACAGGTTTGATTGAAAGTGTTGCTCCCTGCTAAACCAGCAGTGCAGGTGGGAAGGGGCGTTACCTTCAACAGCCTTAACTCCAGACTGGCTCTTTGGTTGCTATGATACTCGCGTGGTAAAATTAGCCCTTATAACTGCTCTAGCCTCTAGCCTCTGATGTCACACTGACTTAGTCCGCTTCTTTATGCAGTCTGTGGTTGCAAAACAAAATTCAAGAACAACGGGAGAATGGAAATGTGCAGTCAGTCAGACTTAAATCTAACCAGTCTAACTAGAAGTGGGCATGTAGATGTTAAAATACAACACTGTAGAGTAAAAACAGTTATGAAAGGTTTGTGCACAATGAGCCATGTTTATCCACTTTTGATCCCATGGTGACACAGAATTTTATTACACAAGGCTATTCTGTTTGTCAAAAAGGTGTAGTAGAGACAGAACTAAGCCAAAGAATTAGCCTTAAATCAAACAATGTTATCAAATAAAATATCAGTATGCCTTAATATCATTCACTCTGTTCATATTAATTTTTTAAATCATAATTTTTTGCTGATATGTTACAAATAGGTGCATTTAAAACCCAGTACAACAAAAATATTACTTTAGAGCATTTTCTATGTGGATAAATTATGATTCAATGTGTAATTACAGATAATCAAATATAAAAGAGAAAATGTCTCACTTGAAGACACAGGACATTACACAGACACCAAGAATACTACCACAAAACACACAATACATTACATGACATACAGATAATAAACACCTCAGATTAGTTTGAAAATCGTATAACTTCACAAAATACGAATAACACCTCACTTTAACCTGTAATTAAATATTTTGTTAGGGAAGGTCAAGAGGACAGGACACATGAGTAGCATTACTGTTGTCAAAGTTGCGAGAATGAATGATTTATAAAGAGTTTAATTATTATCAGAACAATAACAGCACGCCATTTTGTCACATTCGCCTTTAACACTTGTCTTGAGTCGTAAATAAATGAATTTAACAGCTGAATATTGGTTAATTTAGATGATTTTTAAGCAGGTTTGGTAGCTTCCGGTTTGTGTTGCCTACGTCTTGAGTAAACACAGGACGCTTCCATCAGCCGTTTCTCTGCAAATTGACTCTTTTGTGAGACATAAACGGGTTTGTTTTAAAAAGCATCTTTACCTGGATGAGGACTTTGATGTACATGAGCGGGTGGGACAGCACAGTGAGCCCTGAGCCCAGTAAAACCTGACCACACGTGTCCGCCATCTTGAGCACCACAGCGGCTGCTTCTGCGGCGGGTTTAATGGAGGAGACAGAAAGAGCATTACCGCCCCCTGCGGCGAGGAAAGAAAATGCAAGTGGATTTGTACAGTTTGTACACAAAATAAGTCATTAAAATAATACAAAACTTAAATAATCATAAATAATCATCATAAAAATTACATTAAAAGAGAAGAGGCAGAATAAAACCCTTTCAATCATATATTTGCAGTGTTTTCAGATGGTAAAAAGCTGCAGATGTTATTTGATTTGATGTGGCTGTTAAAGTTCAAGTCTGAGTCTATTATTATATTATTATCTTAATTTCTTTCCTGATTTAAAAGTTTTAGAGAGAGAGAGAGACACACTGTAATTTCCATCATTGTTTTGAGTGCACTGTTACTGTTAACCACACTCCGGAACAGTAGGTGACGCTGTAAAAAGAAGCAGCAGAGAAGGACGCAGTTCCCCGCCGCTCCTGCAGATGGCGGTGTCACACTGGGAATGATCCGGGCAGAGGCCGATTTGTTGCTAGTCCTAAACATGTTCCGTAATATCGTCTGAAAAGCGCGCTCAGGTCAGTGTTTTCTGTCCGTTTGTTTCTGTTAAATCTCCTCTTTTTGCTCATGAAAGTTAATGTTTGTGTGATAACGGAACAGCACACTTACAGAGATGTGTTTGTGTTCACCTCTTTAGCGCTGGTGCAGCTTCAGCTCCTCCTGAATTTGCTTCATTTTTTTCAAATCTGTGCTTGAATATTTTGCTCAAACTTGTATGAAATAAGCTGACCGTTTAAATCCACGTTTTCCCTCCTTAAGCAGACGTTTTCATTGTGTCCAGAGAGTAAACATCAGGTCATTGTTGATCCATTGATTTCCTGTTAAAAACTGCACATCTAAAGCTCAGTCTGTTTATAAAGGCTTTTCGGTTCTTTCATGGGATCCGAATCTTTGGGATCAGTTCATTCCAGAGCCGTTCAAAAGACTGGCTGTTTTTATGTTTATTTATATGACAGAAGCCAATGTAGGAACTCATTTTATCTACAAACCAATCACAGAGAGAAACAGCCAAGCCTCAGATCTGTTTAAAATGGTTCAAACTGAGAGTGGGAGAGTGTTTAACCTAATGTCTCATTTTAAAACTGACTGTTGTTAAGATGCTAAATATGTTGTTTTTTGTGTGCACAAAGCTCTGATTGGTGTTCATCATCCATCCTCCCCTCTCTCTCCCTTTTCCCCCTACTCTTTCCCCTCTCTCCCTCACTCTCTCTCTCTAACCTTCTCCTCTCCTTCTTCCTCCCACTTCTCTCTCTCCCTCACTCTAATCCTCTCTCCTCCTCCCCCCTCTCTTTCCCTCTCCAAGCATCTCTCCTCCTCTCCCTGTTCCACCCCCGATTCTCTTTTGCCCTCTCTCCCTTCCTCACGCTAACCCTCTCTCCTTCTCTCCTCACTCTAACCCTCCCCCCCCCACTCTCTACCTCTAATCATCTCTCCTCCTCTCCTTCCTCCTCCCCTCTCTCCCTCCCGTTCTAACTCTCGCCTCCTGTCCTCTCCCCATTCTCTCTTTAACCCTCTCTCTTCCTCCCCCTCACTCCCTCCCTCTCTAACCCCCTCCCTCTTCCTCTCCCTCTCTCTAACCCTCTTTCCTCCTCTCTCCCTCCCTCCCTCTCTCTAACCCACTCTCTAACCCTCTCTCCTTCTCTCCCTCCTCCTCCCCCCTATCTCTAGCCCCTTGCTCACCCTCTTTCCTCCTCCCCTCTCTCTCTCCCCCTCTCTCCCCCTCTCCTCTTCTGCTTCTCAGCTGATTCTTGCATTGATTTAATCATAAAAATGCATGAAAACTAGAAAGAAAAAGATTTATCCTTCCATTTTCTTCCTCTTATCCGGGGTCGGGTCATGGAGGCAGCAGTCTAAGCAGGGACTCCCAGACTTCCCTCACACCAGACACGTCCTCCAGCGGGACCCCAAAGTGTTCCCAGGCCAGCCGAGAGACATAGTCCCTCTAGTGTGTCCTGGGTCTTCCCCGGGGCCTCACCCCAGTGGGACATGCCCAAAATACATGATTCAGTTCAGCCAATGTCCTGTCTCCCTCCATCAGGACTAAACATAAAACATAAGACCTAGGAAAGGGGCAGGGGCTTCTCCGTTGCTGTCCCCACCTTCTGGACCTCCCTGTCCAAACACATCAGTCTCATCCACACTCACCATGTTCAAAACACACCTGAAAACTCACCTGTTCAAAACTGCCTTCAGATAACTGCATCTCCTGCATCTGTTTCTTTATTTTGTGTTTTGTCTTGAACTGTGTGAAGCATCTTTGAGTCATGAAAGGAGCTTTACAATTGTCATGTACAGATCGACCGATATGGGTTTTTTTCATGGTCGATGCCGATACCGATTGTTTAGAATCCAGAGAAACTGATGATTCTTAAACTCTGCCAATATTTTGAGACAATATGTAGGGCTGATTTTGATTACATTTATTCTGTAATTTTAAATTTACTACAAACTCACCATAGCTCTTTTTTACCATAAACTTTTCAGAGAGTTGTGTCGTCATGTTTTGTACTGTTATCTCTTTGCCCTAAAGTGTTCAAATAAAGCTTTATGTGTTCTCTTTAGGCAGCGGATCGGCCAAAACAAAATATCGGCATGTCCTGGAGATTTAAGGCGGATAGCCAATTTGCTAAAAAGTGCAAATATCAGCCATATATATCGGCCTATCTCTAGTGTTATGTATTATTATTATTATTATTATTATGGGAGTGAATCCTAAGTTTGAGCTGCCTTTTTCCAAGAATTTGATTACTTTTCTGCTAATAGTTGTTTTGCTTGAACGCCGCTGCAGTTGGAGTCTTGTGAGTGCAGTTTGGGTCAGATACATGTCAGATCATAAAACTATTTAATCGTTTTGGAAAAATTTTGCTACGCCCCATTTTAATCAAGCGTTTAGTCAACCAAGAATCTCTTTAGTCGACTACACCCCTACAAGTTATGTCTCATTTTTCCATGTTAAAATCATTTTGAACTCACCAAATTCAGACTGATTTAACAAATTTTTACATATGTTCTATTCTAGGTCAAATATGAGCAAAAAACAGACCATAACCTCCCTCCCATTCAACTGTGAGACATGTGGAGAGGTGTTCTTGGATGGCCTGTCCCTAAAATCCCATCGACTGCTTCACTCCGGGAGGAAGCTGCACGCCTGTGAATACTGCGGAAAGCTGTTCCCGAGTCCAGCTAAAGTTCGGAATCATCACAACGTCCACTTCAAGAATAAGAAGTCCAGACAAGTGCAAACTGTGATTGAGGTTAGTACCAAAAAACTGGTCATATCTGCTCGTCAGTGTCACATATCAGAGACTTAACAGGGCTGGACCTGATTAGTGCTGGAATGGGAGACCGCAGGGAACATCACGTGCTACAGGGGGGCAGCAGTGGCTCTAATGGGAACTGTTGTTGTGTCCATACACAAAAAACACTTCACCCACTTGATTGCCTAGTGTGAATGTGCGGGTGGTGGTTGGAGGGGCTGATGGTGCAGATTGGCAGCCTCGTGTCTGTCAGTCTGTCCCAGAACAGCTGTATAGAAGACTATTCAGTGAGCCCATTTAGGTCTGTTTATATTATTGGTTTAGTTCAGTTGTTGTTCCTTGTTCCTTGTTGTCCCTTGGTGCACCACTAGAGGGGAGTGAGTGCACACCAAATGCGCCGCAGACACTTAAAGGACATGGATCCACAACGTTACCTGCATCTGCTCTGTCATGGACTGACTTAATATTTGAATTATACTGTGCGTCCCTTAGACATAACTGTTCTTATGTCTACTTTTTGTGATATTATGTTATAACTTATTGTTATAATTTGACAGTGTTTAGCTTTAGTTTTTTTACACGCTAGCCTCATGACTAGACTGACCTCCTATCGGCCACTTTATTAACTTCTTTTTATTCACATTATGTAAATAACCATGCGGTCACTTGTGTAACCACCATTTTGATTTATAATTAATATATTGTTTGTATTTGTTTATTCTTTCCCTTGTAGAAAACACACATACACACATACCCACACCCCAAGTAAGGACAATAAAGGAACGTGGATTCCCTCATTCTTCCAACTCACCTGAACATATTTCATTACTATCCTGACCTGACACCCTGCAGTGATTGTTAGCCAGCATTCAAGCTACTGCATATTATAATCCTGTGATAGTATTTAACCACCACCGAGTGTGGAGTAAAATGATAATCTTTGACCAAAATGATCAAACTAGGGAAAACTATCCAGGATTTTTAAAACAATATTTTAAACTAGTAGTCCTCAGGTATCTCTACTTTACAAAATTTTACAGTGGATACTTTTTACTTTTACTTGAGTACATTTGAGAGCAGTATCTGTACTTTCTTCTCCACTACATTTTTGAACAAGACTGAAAAGTAAATTATACTTTCATCCTACATCCTGAGTAAAGTTTTCGAGGTCAAGCTTCGGCTTTGAGCAAAACAAAAATAAATAAACAAAATTCAAAAGAAATGTTAAAAAACTGATGACTGTGACCAAAATATGTGTCATTTTTAATCAGTATCACTACATTTTAGACTTTAACAGCACTTACTCTAAGAGGTACTTTTATTTTTTCATGTGATACTTTTACTTGAGTAACGTTGCCACATCCATTTTCAAATTTCCTTCATTTTATATTTCACTAAAGTTTTTGTTTCTGGTTTCTTTCTTTCACTGCATCAACTTCTTTTTCCCTCTTTTCTTTCCAGGATGACAAATCCAAACTGTTCAACGTCATCGTGAAAGAGGAGGACTGCCTGACTCCCATCTCCTCCTTCACTCCGGGCAGCAGTACTTCAGATGAACCCCAGGGGGCGGCGTTCACCTGTGAAACCTGTGGAGAGGCGTTGTCTTCCATCACAAACCTGCAGATACACCAGCGCCTTCACACCGGGAGGAAGATACACTCTTGTACCTTTTGCGGGAAGCTGTTTCTCGCCAAGTTTAAGCTCCGGGAACACGAGCGGGTGCACACGGGCGAGAAGCCGTACACCTGCGACACCTGCGGGAGCACGTTCACGCACGCCTCCAACCTCAGAGTCCATCAGATCGTACACACAGACGCCAGGCCCAACGTGTGTCAAAACTGCGGCAAGACGTACAAAAGTAAAACAGCCTTAAAGAAACACCAACAACTGGAGGCTTTGAAAGTAAGAACATGAACAACAATGGAGGTGTCATGATACTGGAATTTCAAACTTGATTTTGATACTAGACAACGGTAAAAGAGAGAGAGAGGAAGAGAAGGACAGAGGAGAGCAGGGGGCAAAGAAGAGAAAGAGAACAGAGACAGATGAGGGAGAGAAGGTAAAAGATAAAAGCAGAGGAAAGAAATAGAGGAGGAGAGAGAGAGAAGGAGGTGAGGGAGAGAGAAGGGGGAGTGTGAGAGAATGAGAAGAGAGAAGGAAGAGTGAGGAGGAGAGACAAATGGATTAGTGGGAGAGGAAGAAGGTGAAGCAATCAGGAGAAAGACAGAAGGGAGGAAGAGGGAAGATGAGGAGAGAGGGAGGAAAGAAAGAGGGTAAAGGGAGAGAAAAGAGAAAGAGAGGAGGGGATGAAACGAAAGGAAGAAGAGAGGACAGTGCTCAGTGGAATGTAAGGAGAGAAAAGAGAGAGAGGGACAGAGGAGGGCAGGGGGCAAAGAAGAGAAAGAGAACAGAGACAGACGAGGGAGAGAAGATAAAGGATAAAACCAGAGGAAAGAAAGAAGAGAGGAGGAGAAAGAGGGAGAGAGAGAGAGAATGAGGAGAAAAGGAGGAGAGGGAGAGAATGAGAAGAGAGAGGAGGAGAGACAAATGGGAGGATTAGTGGGAGAAGAAGGAGGTGAAACAATCAGGAGAAGGGAAGAGGAGGAATAGAGGGAAGATGAGGAGAGGGGGAGGAAAGAAAGAGGGTAAATGGAGAGAAAAGAGAAAGAGGAGGGGATGAAAGGAAAGAGAAAGAAGAGAGGACGGTGCTCAGTGGAATGTAAGGAGAGAAAAGAGAGGAAGACAGGGACAGAGGAGAGCAGGGGGCAAAGAAGAGAAAGAGAACAGAGACAGACGAGGGAGAGAAGGTAAAAGATAAAAGCAGAGGGGAGAAAGAGGTTGAGAGAGAGAATGAGAAGAGAAGGAGGAGAGGGAGAGAGAATGAGAAGAGAGAGGAGGAGAGACAAATGGGAGGATTAGTGGGAGAGGAAGGAGGTGAAACAATCAGGAGGGAGGAGGAGAGGGAAGAGGAGGAATAGAGGGAAGATGAGGAGAGGGGGAGGAAAGAAAGAGGGCAAAAGGAATGTAGGGAGAGAAAAGAGAAGGGGATGAAAGGAAAGAGAAAGGAGTAGGTTCATAGTGGTCAATGGTGTATACTCGTCTGTGTGTCGTACAAAGAGACATCATTATAAATAGATTCAGGAAAGAGTCATTTCTGTTCTGTGAATGTGACTTTTTAGTATCGGTACCTGCTCACATAAGTATCTAGTTTCAATACTAGTTTTAGTATTGATTAGTATCTGATTTTTGATACTTTTGACAACCCTATTTTGAGCATGTTCACCACAGACTTTTACTGAGAGTTGGGATGAAGTTACTTAAAGGGCTCATATTACTTTATGTCCAGTTCTAATGTTGTTTCCTCGTCACAAACAGACCTGGAGTTGTGTTTTGTTTCATTCACACATGTTTAACACACAAACCTTGCAGATTTAGTCTGAGTTCTTCTCTCAAACTGAAAACACTCTGTTCCACCTTGTGATGTCATTATGTGGTGATACAGGAAGTGCTCCACTGTGTTTTTAAACTCCACACACCTTCATTTATAGAATCATTTGCATAATTTCAGCCCTGGAATTGCGACTTATCTCAACTGAATTAAAGGTAAAAGGAGCTGTTCACTTGAAAACTACCACTTGATGACATCACAAGGTGGAACAGAGCATTTTGAGCTTTGGAGATGTTACAGACTAATAATAAAGTGTGACTCAAACATGTGTGAATGAAACAAAACACAACTTAGGGCTGTTTTTGATGCGCTAACAACATTCTAACATGGATTAAAGCTACAAGTGTCAGTTTTATGTGATATAGGACCTTTAATCCTATAATCTTGAGCCTTGTGGAGGTCTGAAATACTTTGCTAAGTTCTTTGCTGAGGACACAACTCTTCTGACTGTGCAATTGTATTAATTAAAGGTCTTGACTTGTCTCTTTTTTTTCTGCAGGAAAAGACGGCAGCATTGGTTAAGAAAGAGGAGGAGACTGACCTCACCTGTCACAAATGCGGCAAAGAATTTACCGATCCGAAAAAACTCCGAGTCCACGATCGCATTCACCGAAAACCGAATATCTGCAAATTCTGTGGAAAAGTGTTCCTCAAACCATCCCACATGATCCGCCACGAGCGACTCCACACCGGAGAGAAGCCGTTCAAATGTGAGGAGTGCGGCAAGTGCTTTCGCTTAAGTTACCTTCTGAAATCCCACCAAAACTCACATTCTGGAGACCGGCCGTACGTCTGCGAGCTGTGCGGGAAAGGCTTCTCCACTCCACAGACGCGGTCTAACCATCGGAGGTTCGTCCACGCCAAACCGGAGGAGAGCTGCGTGTGTGCGGTCTGCGGCAAAGTCTACAGGTCCGACTCGGGGCTTAGGAATCACATGCTGCGGCACACAAGCAACCTCATCACAACAACTGAGGTAAAGAAAGAGATGAGCATGTTTTCTTAAATGAGCTCAGTCTTAAGCACTGTAAAACTCAAAGTTCAAACCTTCATAGGCGATTTGTCGGTTCAGAACGTTTCATCGACATTGTGGGTTTTGTCGGGGAGAAAACAAATTGCAAACGTACAGCACTTCAGAGTCACACTGCAATCCAACATTTATGTAAATTTGTCTGAACACATTCTGTACTGTACAGGAGACACGGCACGGAGGAGACTGATGGACAATGGTCTACAGTCCAACAGCCAATCATGACGCACAACACAATGGTCTACAGTCCAACAGCCAATCAGGACGCACAACAAAATGGTCTATAGTCCCTTAGCCAATCAGGACGCAGAACACAATGCATGTTCATATGATGTAAAAAAGCATGTAAAATTGCACTAAAAAAACATGAAACACTGAGACCAAGAAAGGTGAACCGAGTTATAGTGAGGGACAACTGTATATTGAAAAACTGTCCTCTCTCTGTACCTGCTGCTGTCAGACTCGTCATTTTGGTCTTAAATGTTCGTATTAACCCGCTCTACATGATCCTGGGGTTTTTATTTCACTGTTGTGTCTGTAAATCAAGATATGAACATTAATAAGACAAATCAGGCGTCTTCTTTCCTCGAGTTCACTCCTGTTAGCAGGTTTGATTGACAGTGTTGCTAAGTGCCTGCTCCCTGCTAAACCAGTGGTGTGAGCAGGAAGGGGCGTTACCTTCAACAGTTCCAAATTGGTTGCTATGATACTTGTAGCCAAAGTTCCTAATATGTAATTCGGCTCCAAATCCGCCACTATAACTGCTAGCCTTGATGCGTTTCCTTTGACTGGAGCTGAATGCTGTGGATGACATCTGACATCACTGTTTTGTTTATTTCCAGATGAATTCCACGTCAGACGGGGGCGCCGCTGCGGACAACGAGACAAAACCTGCTACTGACGCTAAACTTTTTGCATGTGTCAAATGTGGGAAGACATTTTCTGCCTTTCTGAAACTGAAACTGCACCTGCGCGTTCACACGGGGAGGCGGGTCCACCAGTGTAAGGACTGTCCCCGAGTCTACCTGTCCCCCAGCCTCCTCAAGCAGCACGCGCTCACCCACACCGAGCACAAACACAAGTGTGACCAGTGCGGAAAGGTTTTTAAAAACATACGAGTTTATCAAGACCACAGCAACCTGCACACGAAGGAAGTGATGCGCCCGTGCGAGACCTGCGACCGAGTGTTCTGGACGCGGAACAGTTACGTCAGCCATGTTAAACGATGTAATCCGATAGGTAAACCTGCGCAGGGCAAAACGAAAGTGCAAAAGTAATATATTCAGTAGTGTTACATTTGGTTGTGATGTAAACAGAGGTGGGGTTAAAAGCGCTGTACCTGTTTTTTTGGTTTAAAGGTCTTACATTACATAAAATCGACTCATGTGAGATTTAAGTTATGTTATAATACTGTTACTGCATCAAAAACAGACCTGGAGTTGTGTTTTGTTTCACACATGTTTGAGTTCAGTTCAGTTTATTTTAGTAAAGCCCAAAATCACAGCAGCAGTTTCCTCTTACGGCTGAACGTGAGAAATGATTTAACTAACAGAAACTTAGAAAATCAACGATGAAACAGAAGCAGACAAGAAAAGTAATCAACGGAAAACAAACAAATGGAGAAGTGTCCCAGAGCACCCCCTGTCCTTAGACCCTGCTTCTCAGCAAGAAAAAAGACAAACCTGGAGGAGAACCACAGTGAAGGACAGATCCACTCCCCTGGACAGACAGGCTGCAGATGTGTCCAGGACTAATGTGCATCCGTTTACAGAAAGAGTTCAAGTCTGTAGAGCCAGAGCCACTCAACTAAGAGACAGAGAGGGGCCGACCCACCACAGGATGAGAGCCACCCCAGCCAGGCACCGGGTCATCCAGCCAGACGAGGGAAGAGAGGGTCCAGGTCCACAGAACAGGATCAGGGCACAGGAGGAGCATCTAGGGTCCAGTCATCGCGGGAGGGCATCTGAAACAGGGAACACCATGTGAAGAGCAATGAACGAACTCCAGGTGAACTGAAGAGTGAAGCTGTTTGAGGGAAAACAGGAGGAAACAGGATAGTCTCAGGTCACCATACTTCCCCCTGCAAGCTCTCCCTAAGCAGCTCAACTAAAACTGCAGGTTTTATTTCTGCTCCTCACTGTCCTGACCATGAGCTTATTCAAAGAGGAACGTATTAAGTCTGGTCTTAGATTTAATGTCAGGAGGAGAACTTTGAATTTAAACTTTACAGAAGCCAGTGAAGACACTCCCGCTCTTGGGTGATGTGTTCTCTTCTCTTAGTTCCTGTTAAGAGTCTGGCTGCTGCATTTTGAACTAGATGAAAGGTTTTTGTAGAGTTTTTAGAGCATGCAGCGAGTGAGGAATTACAGTAATCTAGCCTTAATGTAACAAATGCACAGATATGTTTTTCAGCGTCACTTTTAGACAAGATTTTTCTGATTTTGGTGACATTACGCGGTGTAACCTGCGTAACCCTTTATTATAATTAGTCTAGTCTGTTCCACCTCGTGATGTCATGAAATGGTAGTTTTCAAGTTAACAGCTCCTTTTACCTTTAGTTCAGTAGAAGATCAGAAACTCCAGAGCTAAAATGATCCAAATGATTCTAGAAATGAAGGTGTGTGGAGTTTAAAAACAGTGGAGCACTTCTTGTATCACCACATGATGACATCACAAGGTGGAACAGAGTGTTTTATATTTTTTCATTTACATGTTTAACACAAAAACACAACTCAGGTCTGTTTGTGACGAGGAAACAACATTAGAACAGAGACCAGAGAATAGAGGAATATGGACCTTTAAAAACAGAACTAGTTGATTTTAAATAGTTTATAAATTCTTATCATTCAAATTATTAATGATGCCCATCTGAACTTCACCTCTGACCAGACTCACATATTTGTAAAGTTTCTAAGTGTGTAATCTGGATCCCAAGCAGTACATATGTCATTGATTTTCCCAAAATGTTCCACAGTGTGACATTAAACGTCTCGATTTTGCCTGTGGATGTTTTATAAATGTGCTTTATAAATAAACTTGACTCGACTGCGCAGATTAGACCTGTAATGTGACCTGATGACGCTGCCTGCTCGTCTCCATGGAGATAGGTTTAATGTCACACTGTGGAACATTCAAGGCAAAGTTTTAGTGTCGATAGCTCCTCCCTTCAGACAGATATAAGGCAGTGATTTCCCCTGAAAACTGTAGTCCAGACAACAGAATTCAGTTTTCTGTTAAATTTACCTTAGTAACATTTTAATTAAACTGTATTTTGCAGTTTTCAGACTTGATACATTTAATTCTATTTGAGTAGTACTTCTATTTTGACGGTGTAGCAGTACTCTTACTGGAGTAAACGGATACCAGAGCAGAGACTGAAAACAGTATTTATTTTCTTTAAACTAAAATAAAACAAGACAAAACTGGTCCAAACGTGTTATGTAACTTATTTATTTCTCAAGTAACGACAGAACGACTTTCATTGAGACGTTTTAGGCCGAGTATAATCTGTAAACCGTCTGATTCAGCTGGAATAAAAAGATTGATCCAGTTGAACAAAATTCAGCAAAAATCACCACATTTGAATCGTTATAAGACTCAAAATCTGCACAAAATATGTCTACTTTTTAATCTTTAAGTACATTTTTAAACAAGTACTTTTTCATGTGATACTTTTTTACGTTTTTTTTTTTTTTTTTTTTGTTCTGGTATCTGTACTTTTACTGTTTTTTTTACATCGATTTGTCCAACCAGATATCGACTGCACTGATATCTGGAAGCCGATATCCGATACCAGTAACGGCTCAGTGAATCCCTAAGTTTGGCTCCTCTTTTTATTATGAGAAATTCTAAAAGTCACACATCATTTAAAACCACTTTAAATGATTTCAACATTTGTGCTTCTTCAGATTCCATTTATTTTATTCAATTTTTTAATTTTATTTTTTCAAAATCTTTTAATTTTATTTTTTCAATTTTATTTTTTTAATTTTATTTTTTCTATTTTTTTTTTTTTCACTTTTTTCACATGAGAAATGGGACTGGGCCTGAAGTAATTTGAAGGACCAAATACTTTGTACTTCTACTTGAATAATAGTATTTTGACAGCTCTCATACTTGATGATGTTTTCTGCTACTGCACCCCCTGCTGGACATAAACCAGACATGTAGAACTAAATATTGGTGGTGGACTTGTTTCTGTGGTGATTCAATAAATGTTTAGAGATAAAACAGTTTACTGTGTTTGAGAATTATGTTTTTTTTAAACTATGGAGTATTAAAGAGGAGTTCTTTTTTTTTTTTTTTTTTTAAAAACACCCTCTTTAAACTGGAAATAAATAAAAATCAATCCTCAGATACTAATGTCTGTAGGTATAAACTTATTGAAACTGAGTCATTTGGCCTTTCACATGACTTTGATTTAATATCGTTTCACAAGTTCCAGTAGTTTTTATGTCACAGCTCTTACTCTGAAGTCCCTCCTTCACTCATTTATTCAGAGAAGAGCTTTAATGACCCGGTAACATCTGCATTGTTCTTGTATTTATAGAGTCTCGGGACAGAAGCCTTTGTTTGTCTCCAGTTTGTCCAGGGTTTTCTCAGAAGTCTGACGTCTGCTCATTATTCATAGACAAGTATTATGTTAATATGGGGTTAAGTCCGTGCTCTATTTTAGATTTTTTTTTTTTTAAATAGAGGCGGATTTGGAGCTGAGTGACAGTATCATAGCAACCAAAGAGCCAATCCGGAGCCAGGGTTTAGCAGGGAGTGGGCGCTTAGCAACGCTGTCAATCAAACCTGTTGCTAACATTAGCAGGAGTGACCTCAGGGAAAGAAGACACCTGATCTGTCTGTTATTAATGTTCAGATCTTGATTTATGAGCAAAATAGTGAAATAAAAACCCCAGGATCATGTAGAGCGGATTAACACGAACATTTAAGACCAAACTGACGAGTCTGGCAGCAGCAGTTACAGAGAGAGGGGACAAAATAAAAAAACACAAAAAATAAAGTCAAAATAACAAAAAACAAAACCTCAAAATAACTAAAAACAAACAAACAAACAAAATCTAAATAACTAAAAAAATAAAGAAAATTTAAAAAAACTCAAAATAACAAAAAAAAAATTATAATATAACTTAAAAAAAAAAAAACCTCTCAAAATAAGAGGAAAAAACCCAAAACCTCAAAATAACTGAAAAAAACAACTAAAAATAAAGAAAATTATAAAAAAAAAAAAAAAAATAAAAAAAAAAAACTAAAATAAAAATAACAAAAAAAAAAACACCTCAAAAAAAAAAAAAAAAAAAAAAAAAAAAAAACGTAAAAAATAAACTCCAAAAAATCAGGATCATGTAGAGCGGGTTAATACGAACATTTAAGACCAAAATGACGAGTCTGACAGCAGCAGGTACAGAGAGGACACAGTTTTTACAGTGAATTGGAGCCAGAGTCGATAGAGCGTAAGTAAACTACCCCTCTTTAATACCACATAGAAGTAAAATCCTCCTCTTTATCTTTAAATCTCTCGTCTGTTCATTGTGGAGCAGACACAGTTGTGAGCGACACATGACTCAAAGTGTCGAAGTCAGACTTTTGCACAGTTATTTATTTTGACAGGCGTTTAGAGACGAGAGACAAGTGTGACTGTGAGTGTGACTCGAGCAGAGAATCCAGGGTCCAGTCTAGAGTCCACGTGATGGGACTCTCCGCTCTTTTACTGGATCTGAATTTTCCTCGTCTATATTTACTTTAGCGATATGTCAATTTACCTATATACATCATAGTATTTATAGTATTTCCTGTACCTGCTCAGGGACGACAGGGGGAAATGAACATTCTCGCTGTAACCTGCCACAGCATTTCTCCTGTAACTTGTCTAAAAAGCATCCAATACCCAAAACACAGAGAAATTACAAAGATAAAGATTTGCTTCTTTAAAAAAAAGAACCGTTCTATAGATCTGACTCGTCTAACCAGCATCACATGACCAGTATCGATCCACATTATGACTCAGTAAATAGTTCAACAGTATTTGAGGATATTTACTAAAAGAGTTACTGTTTGACCCCAGTGTACACGTTTTATGGATCAGAGCAGCCAGAGACGAACACGCAGACACAGAGAGAACATGCAAACTCTACACAAACACAAGGGTTAAAGGTCATATATTACACAATTCTTATTCTTATTCTGGATTCTTGTGAGTGGTGTTATAATGTTGTTAGTGCATCAAAAACAGACCTGGAGTTGTGTTTTGTTTCATTCACATGTTTGAGTAACACTTTATTATTAGTCTGTAACATCTACAAAATTCAAAACGCTCTGTTCCACCTTGTGATGTCATCAAGTGGTAGTTTTCAAGTTAACTCCTCCTCCTTTTACCTTTAGTTCAGTAGAGATTGACAATTCCAGTGGCTGAAATGATCCAAATGATTCTGGAAATGAAGGTGTGTGGAGTTTAAAAACACAGTGGAGCACTTCCTGTATCACCACATGATGACATCACAAGGAGGAACAGAGTGTTTTCTGTTTGAGAGAAGAACTTTGCCTAAATCTGCAGGGTTTGTGTATTAAACATCTGTGAATGAAACAAAAAAACACAACTACAGGTCTGTTTGTGACGAGGAAACAACATTAGAACAGAGATCAGAGTCATTTAAAAGTACTGAAGTAAAAGTAGAGTTTACTTTAATACTTTTTCCTTACACCTCGGGTCCAGAGTTGGTCGACTGACTCCGCTCTGGCCTCTCTCAGCTCCATGTGAAAGAACAGGATAAGAACACAGCCTCACATTCAACACATCACCAACTGCAGTTTATGTAATGACTACAAAGCAATTAGAACATTTCCACGAAACGAGACACGAGAGCGACACACAGGATGCCATTTTGATTTGACCTCATGATAAAGACACTGTGCTGTCCAGCTCATAATTCTGATCTTATTTTATTTAATATTTTTTGCTGCTACAATGGAACAAAGACAACCAACTCCAACTGTTAAAAAAAAACAACAACTCTGAAGATCATTTTCTTCATGTGTGAATCTTAAATTTGAACATGTATTCTGCGCATTACGTAACTTTTGGAGTGAATTATTTAATTTTCTCGTCTGTGTTCTGTTCTGCCGTTACCATGGAGACACAAACACTTTAAAACACAAAACGGATTTAAATTGCAGATTTTAAGGAGTTTGTTATTAACACGAGCTCAGATTAAAGTCTAATTTGAGTAACGGAGCTTCAGACAGAGCAGTGCGTTCAGTTAGCATCACAACCCCATCGAATGTTGACATCAGCTGCAAACTACCAACAAGGCTGACTTGTATTTTTTTTTTTTTTATTACAGGTGTTTTTATTGCTCACAAACACTCAAAACAAACCCGCGTATACGAATAACTGTTATGTTCCACAGACTGGCATTAAACTTTCCGATCTCCATGGAGACAGACAGATGACGCTGACATGTGGGCGCGTTAGTCAGCTCAGTCTGGGCGAAACGAAGCAAAAGTTTAGCAGAGGTGCATTCCTCGTTCATCTGTCAGTGTCTCAGTTTGAAATAAAGGGAGAACGTGGAGTTGTTGTTTTTGGAAAGTTCTCCTCACGTCTGTGGCACCGGGAGAAAGAGTCGCCGCAAAATGAATCGAAATTTAAACGGAAACGCTGACAATTTTGAAGAAAAAGTGTCAGTGTTATTCTGCAGAAAAACATCTAACCGTGTAGTTCAGATCTGTCCAAAAAAACATGTTCTGAAATGTGATTCTTGTGTTAGATTTTATCGATTGTTCTGGACGTGTTTAAATATGAACTTTGACGTCATTTTGTACGTTTTTTTTTCTTTTTTTGTTACCTAACAGTTGAAAACAATAAATAAAAATAAAAGAACTTTGATCAGAATCCTGTAAATATAAATCACAAATAGAGCGAGCGTAAATTCAGCCTGGAAAACCTAACTCTGCTCCCGTCTACTCCACAATCCACCTGCTCCTCAGCCTCCATCATCTCACTCCACTGACTCCTCCCCCTGCTCACAGCACCTCCTCTCCAGCACCCCCTCTTGGTTTCTTCTCTACCACCTCCAGTGTCCAGATCCCGGCCTCTCGTCCACCACCTCTAAAGCTGTGGATCATTAAGATGTTGCCTCGATACAGTACTTTTTCAATTTGATACCGTCGAGATCCCAGTCTGTCCCTGTGTTTTCTGTGCCGTCTTTTCAAGCCTCCACCTCGGGAGTAAAAAAGGACTGAGGATCCTACACACGCCGCCAGATCGTCAGTGTATCCTCTGTGGCACAGTTCCGCTTGGCTCAGTCCAGTTTTAATGATTATGGTCGTAGTACTCAGCTGTTTTTTCTCGTTTATCTCCAGATCTCGCTTCTTGGACCCACCCTGCACCTCAGCCTCCGACCCAGCTCTCCACGACCTGCTCTGTCAACAACATTCACATTTCCTTGTTTGTGATAAACTGTCAAACTTTTATCCCCCGGACGTGACGACAGATATGATATGATATATTTCAAATCGATTCAATACGATTCAGTGAAATAATAGGCAAATATAGGCTTTCGTGAATCTTAATGATCAGCCCCATTGTCTCAAAAAATAAACATTAATGGGGCATTTATCTTCTGTTTACTGAAGATAAATGAACATAACCAAGTGCATTTAGTTTAGTGCATGTGACTAACTAGAAGAACAAATCAGACTGATACACTGGTTAATATTATCACAGTTTATACGAGCTCCATATTTACATTTACACAGGGACATGTGCAGTTTAACGGCTCTGAAGCATCACAAAAAGATGCTAAAAGTTTTTGTTAAACCAGTATCTGTGCAAAACTAATAAGAAATTTGTTCTTGGATTTGAAGAAACTTTTGATACTGTAAATCACAAAATTTTACTAGCAAAACTCAACAGTTTTAACTTCTCATTGGATGCAATAAAATGGTTGGAGTCGTACCTAACAATGTGTGTTCTTCTGAGCGTGTATGTCATGTACAGTGTGTGTTCTTCTGATTAATGTACACTGTCCCAGTTAAATAAACCAAATAAATTAAATTAAATTAAATTAAACTATTTCAAACATCAAAACAGTGAATTATGTATTGCGTGAACAAGTTTTTTTCCTCTAAACAAGCCACAAATTTTAGCGCTGTGACAGAATAATTTGGTAAAATATATAAAACTATATATATAGATAAAGCAACTCATGATATCAATACTGCATTATTAAATTAAACAACATGATATATAGATATTACTATAGGGGTATTTTGCACACCCCTAACCAGCTCCAGTGTCCAGACTCCAAACTGGCCATGCCCTTCATCCCAATGTCTCCTGCTGAGGTCTGAGCGCTTAAAACGTTAGATAAAACATAAATAAAACTGTGTAAAATGGACCCTTTAAACCCTACAGTACATTATTCCAAGAAACAAAACTGTGATCATAATCAGAGGAGGTGCACGAGCTGCTGCTGAGGTGAATCAATTGACATTTTCACGGCGGTTCTGCTTTTGTCATAGTCGTGAATTGCACCTCGGGCCACATAAAGTCACATTTTGAAGATGTTTTTTTTTTTTTTTTTTTTACGTCAGAGAGCCTCGTGGTCGTCACAAAGGAGAGATTAGATTTTGATGTAAAGTGCTCGTGACTCGTACTGATGTATCTGACACCTATTTACACAACCGTCGCCCTCGGCAATGCAAATCCGCAGAAATAAAGCGGATTGATAAATTTGTATTCTTTGAACTTAAAGCTGCTGGCTCCTTTGACTCTGGCTCCAATTCACTTTCTATATAAAAACTGTGTTCCGTCTCTCTTTAACTCCACTTCTTCTTCAGTTCAAGGCATTACCACCATCGCTACTGTTATAATAATAAAAATAATGCATGTACAGCACCGTTTGGACACTCAGATGCATCGTTTTCGCTGCATTTCTCATTCACTCCATACTCCGTGGGGGTTAGCTCCTGTTGTAGCCACAGTCGCCCTGGGACAGACGGAGCAGCCAGGCCCTTCTACATCCTATTTAAATCCAGGTGGCTTTGGAATAGGACCACAGCACAAAAAAAACCAAACTCTGTCTTAACTTGGAACGGTTTAACCACAGCCGTAAATCGCATTTGAATGTTTCTTTAAGGCAGAACATCTCCAAACTCATTCAAAACTAAATATATAACATATTTAACCTGAGATAAATGCGAGTGTGGTGATTTGATTGTTTATTCTGCAGAAATTTAAGCCTCAGTCATCTGTTTTTTATTTTTTACGTGTTGGCAGCCATGTTTGTTTTGGCACAAACGGACCACGCTTCTCTCTGATTGGTTAATGCACCTGTCAATCAAACCTAATTCGAATCGGGGAGACAGGACACAGCTCAGACCCATTCGTCTTTGTAAACTTTGTCAAAGCGAGTGGTTTTTGACTGGAGGGGTAAGACATTGTAAGACATTGTTCCAGGTCTGTGTTGGCAAACGCATAACCCACTTTCCGTTTTAGTTTGTCTGAATGAACTCGATGAACTTGAAAATAAAAATATGACGAGCTCAGATACAGTTTTGGCGTCTTCCGCTTCATTCCTGAGGGCAGAAAGTCCAACACAGCGATGACATTTGGGTGAAACCGCGAGGAGCTGTGAAACTAGCATCGAAGGAGGTCAGACGATGGTGCAATCGGCCTCTATATACAGGACTTTTATGGATGTTTGAGCCACTGACACACATCCTGACCAATAAAACTCTAAATACAAATATAGAAGTGCCCTATATTTCAATGAGAACAAGAAGCAGCATTTTGAACTTGTTTTGTTTTGTAGTAAACACTATGGCTGCACAATTTAGGAAAAATATTAATATAATGGAGCATTATTCAAGTTGCTGACAGTTTTAAAATGTTATGGATATGAATAATTATAATTTTTATGTTAGAAATAAGTCACATGTTTACACAACTTCTATATAATTGGACTTTTATCAGTGAAAACAACTAGGATCTAGTGGAGAATATTCTGGATGAGCAGGGCTGTCGACAGAAATTTGGGGGCCCGGAGCAAGAAGCCTCACATGGGCCCCCCTCAAATACAAATTAATAGGAAGAGGCTCCAATTCTGGGCCCCCTTGTCCCCCCAGTCGACTCCCCTGTGAATAAATATTTTTTTTCTGCACATTTTGGTGATATAACGGCGATTATCTTGATTATATAAAATGTCCCACGAATGATTATTGTCAACCCTTTTTATCACAATAAACGATATTATTGTTTATCATCCCATCCCTACAGTAATTTAAATTTTATTTTATTTATTTATTTTGAGCACATGTA
Organism: Periophthalmus magnuspinnatus; assembly: GCF_009829125.3. Lineage (NCBI taxonomy): Eukaryota > Metazoa > Chordata > Actinopteri > Gobiiformes > Gobiidae > Periophthalmus > Periophthalmus magnuspinnatus. Next base: position 4,415,098 of record NC_047128.1, on the reverse strand, counting down.
TTGGCTACACTTAAAGTACATTTTACAAATTAATCCTTATATAAGGAGTGGGAAGAAGAAAACTTATTAAATCCCACCCCTGTCTTCATTTAAGGCTTAAAGTCAATGCTTTGCTTCCTATTCCGTTGAAAAAGAAAACAAAAAAAGGAAAGAAAATTACTGTGAGGACCATAAGGCATTTCCAAATTGTAACAGGAAGAAAAACAGACCAACGATGGTAAAACAATAAGCATAAGGTGAAAGTGCAGTGTGACTTTATATTTAAACTGGTCTCTCTCTGTACAGACCTGATCATGTCTTTATATTAAAACTTAAATTTATGAATACTTTGGCATTGCTTTTGTTTTAACCTCAGTGTCATTTTGATATATATTAAAACAGCATTAGCAATTTGGAGGAGAATTTTAAACTTTAACTTCTTACTCACCTAATCAAATCTTTGTATTAAAGCGCTTCTGATCTGTTCTAATGTCGTTTCCTCGTCACAAACAGACCTGGAGTTGTGTTTTTTTGTTTCATTCACACAAGTTTAACACACAAACCTGCAGATTTAGGCTGAGTTCTTCTCTCAAACTGAAAACACTCTGTTCCACCTTGTGTGATGATACAGGAAGTGCTCCACTGTGTTTTTAAACTCCACACACCTTCATTTCTAGAATCATTTGGATCATTTCAGTCCTGAAATTGCCACTTATCTTGACTGAATTAAATGTAAAAGGAGCTGTTAACTTAAAAACTACCACTTGATGACATCACAAGGTGGAACAGAGCGTTTTGAGCTTTGGAGATGTTACAGACTAATAATAAAGTGTTACTCAAACATGTGTGAATGAAACAAAACACAACTCCAGCTCTGTTTTTGATGCTGCTAACAACATTATAACGTAAATTAAAGCTACAAGACTCAATTTTGTGTCATATAGAACCATTAAATATCATAACATTTGACCAGTAGATATCTTTACATCTTTTAATAGCTACTGTATTCTTAAATTCTGTTATTTTGAAATCCTAGAAACCTTTTTTTCACTCATAATTTTGCTACACACCAGCTTTTACTTACATAGGTCTACATTTAACATCTGAACATTAATACAAATTTGAAATAACCTCGGGTTAACCTAAATCTGCTCAAATAAAATCTGTCAATCATTTATAAAACAGGAAGTAACTGTATTGTGTCTCCAGGCCAGTTTTTTTTACAAGTGAAACCAAACAAAACAGCTATAAACATGTATTTTTCATTGCAGGACTATAGCAACAACTCAATTAAAATTTTGCAGTATCCACAAACCACATTTTTTGCTCACTTCCTACCAAATTTACAAACAACAAACTGAAATGGTTCTCACTGTGGTACAAAGTGTTCTGACTGGTGTCGTAAAAAGCCCTGGGTTGATGTAGGAGGCAGCTGTGGTCTGTGACAGCTGGTCTGGAGGCTGCAGTAACCTCCAGAGGCCTGTAGAGGGCGTGTGTATATGTGAACAGGAGCAGAGGGAGTCTGGACACACTTTTGGATTTGTGTTTACGTTGAAAAGAAAAAAGGGGGCGTGTCCAAGCTTCTGATTGGTCGAGGAGGTGACAGATGAAAGTTCCAGGAAAAACTCTTATCAATTAAAAGTACTGATGTTTCAAAGTATTGTGAAATAACAGATTACTATAAATACTGTCATGAGTTTTACTGTTATGACTCATACAAATACTATTACAACCAGGCCTAAAGACAAGCACTACACACTACTACTACTACTACTACTACTACTATTACTACTCCCTCAACAATACAAGCAATCATCATTCATATACTACTACAACATTAGAACTGATACTACTACTACTACTACTACTAATACTATTACTGCTACTACTACTACTACTACTACTACACTACTGACACTTTTAAATCTTCAGTAGCTCCTGTAATTCTTAAGTTATACTCACCAAATTTAAGCAGTAGATAAACTGAACCTTCTAAGATTTTTGGCAATAAATACAGTTCTAATTGTTCACTTACACTTGAACTTATCACGACTTAAACTCTAGGAATGTTTTTTAAGTGTCCACCATTTTCGTTTTCGCCCTGAACAGCCCGATCCAACACACTTTGCGTCACATTTGAGATCATTTCCCTGGCTTATGTCTCTTATTTGATCCTCGATATTACGTTTTAAGTCGTTTATTAAGTCATCTGAGGTTTATTCACAAACACCTTTTCTTTAAGATCGACCCACAGGAGGAAATCAGGACTAGTCAGGTCTGTGGAGATACTGCCCCCTGTTTTTGAAAAACACTTATGATTCATTTAATGGCGTTTACGCTCGGGGCATCTCTGGTATTAAAATGTCGAATTTGACCCATGTGACTCAAAGTGCCACTGTACAATGAGGGTTCGTTCCTCGGTGCTGGATTTGCTCAGAGTAATGTGGAAAGAGTCGTTCTAAATGCTCTGAAAAAATAAAAGAAAAATATTTAGAAACAAAAGAGTTATGAATTTTTTTCAACTGTCAGAGACTTTTGGGCCACTTTGTACTATTACTATTACTACACTAATATTCCATGCAGACAAATCACTATACACATTACATCAATAAAAATACTACTACTACTATCTCTACTACTACGCGGCTACTACTACTATTAATACGCTACCACAGCATTAGAACTACTAGTAATCAGATGTTGTTGTTAATGCTACTACTACTACTATTACTACTACTACTACTACTACTACCACTACTACTATTACTATCACCACTACTACTACTACTACTACTAGCAATACTACTACTATGGTACTACAACATTAGGACTACCAGTACTCAGAATCAACTACTTCAACAGTCACCATACATTAATAATACTATAACTACTACTACTACTTCTACTACTGACATCACCACAACACAACATTACAACTTGAAATATTGAACTAACTTCTTCCCGTTGTAATTCCAGTTCAAATGTACTTTTAAAACCTGCATTCTCTGGAAACAGCCAAACTGTATCATGTTTTGTCTCATGTTTTTTTCTCATGTTTTGCCTCATGTTTTGAGAAACTCTCCAGCTTCAGCTTCACCTCTGACTCCAGGTGCAAAACTTTTATTATTGTTTGGATTTGAAGTGAGAAGCATCTGCCCCGTCCACAGTATTATATATACCACAGTATTATACCACAGTACTATGCCCTTTTGCCCTTGCAGTTGGAAATACCAGCCACATGTCAAAACATACACACAGGCCAAGAGCAGACGCACACTATTTATTCCCCCAAATGTAATAGTTTACGCAGACTAACCATACAAAGGGTGGACCCGAACAGCGGTCTGACAAACGTCCTGTGGCTGCTCTGTTTTTCACCCAAACAGCGGCGCAAAAACCCCCAAAGTGTGCTAAACTAAAAGTACTTATAGTGTCAACACTGAAAATATTTACATGACTATTAGTGATGTGGCATTTGTGAACGAGTCAGCTCTTTGAACGGCTCCTTTACGTGAATGCCGGTTGGATCCGAATCTCATCTTTTAAAAGAGACAGTTCTTTCTCTTTCTAATTTTTATGCGTCTTATACTCGAGTTGAATCGAGACGAGAACGAGCACAGACACAGAGCAGCGGACACAAGTGAGAGATTTAAAAAACAGATTGGCAACATAACAACAGGTAGGGTAAGGGTTAGGGTTAGGGTTAGGGTTAGGCATAGGTTTAGGATAGGCTAAGGGTACTCAGACTCAGAGCAGCGGACACAAGTGAGAGATTTGAAAAACAGATTTGGCAACATAACAACAGTTAGGGTAAGGGTTAGGGTTAGGGTAAGGTAGAGTGATGATAGGGTTAGTGTTCGGCATAGGGTTAGGGTAGGGTGAGGGTTAGGAATAGGGTTAGGGTAGGGTAAGGGTAGAGTTAAGGTGAGAGTAGGGTAAGAGTTAGGGTAGATTTAGAGTAGGGTTAGAGTAGGGTAAGGGTTAGGGTAAGGGTAAGGGTAGGGTTAGGGTAGGGTGAGGGTTAGGCATAGGGTTAGGGAAGAGTTAGGGTGAGGGTAGGGTGACAGTAGGATTAGAGTAGGGTTAGGGTAGGGTTAGGGTTAGGTATAGGGTTAGAGTAGGGTAAGGGTTAGGGTAGGCAACATTTTACTTCATTCATAATTCCAAAGGATAAACTCACTTCACTCTCAGTTTGAACCAGTTTAAACACATCTGAGTCTTGGTCGTTACTCTCTGTGATCAGTTTGTAGATAAAATGAGTTCTCACATTGGCTTCTGTCATATAAATAAATCATCAAAGAGCCAGTCATCAGAATGGCTCGTTGACGTGAACGGATCCAAAGATTTGACTCCTGATCCCATCACTAACGCCTGTCACTGAAACTATGGATGTGTTTTTAATAATGACCTTAACTGGACGGACGAGCTGAGACACATTTAAAACCACAGAAATGCATTAGTCACAAACAGCAGGATTGAGGATGAACAGGATAAAAACGCTCCTCAGGTTCACTGTCACAATCACCGATAAAATATTTAAAAATTTCTGCCTGTCTCTAATGTCAATATAAAAAAATATTTCTGGATTCAATTAAGCAATAGGGAAACGAGGAACGTCAAAGCAGAAGTAGATACTGGTACTTTTACTTTAAGTGGTGGAAGATAAGGAAGTAAAAGTAGTAAAGTACTATACTTAAGGATACATTTTTAGGTATTTGTACTTTACTTAAGTACATTTTACAGTGGGTACTTTTTACTTTTACTTGAGTACATTTGAGAGCAGTATCTGTACTTTCTACTCCACTACATTTTTGAACAGGACTGAAAAGTAAAAGTATTTTTGTCATGATCCCTGTCTTGCTCTCCCTGCACCCTCGTCTCTCTCCTCCCTCACCTGCCTGTCTCCGGAGCTGGGCGGAATCCTGACTCCTCCCGCGCGCACCTGCCTTCCATCAACGCAATCAACACCACCTGCCGTGGATAAGAGGGGTCTGGACGAGTCACTCAGCACCGGAATGTCCGCGTGCTCTACGTGAATATGCTCTTGGCTTTACACCTTTTGACCCTTGTATTCTCGTGTTTATTGGAACTTTTCTGCTCTACTCCAGGAATCCGCCGAGAACCAGCTCCGGATCTCCCCTGCCCCTGCACCTCTGCTCTGGTATGGTCTTATGTCTTCCTGTTTCATCGTGCACCCCTGTCTCTCCACGTCCACGGACCCGCACCTACGCTCCCCAGCCCCTATGGATTTCGACTCACGATTCACTAAGACTTTGGACTAAGTTTTGAACTATTACCTTTGTTATCACGTGTTTGAATAAAGACATTGTTAACCATCGTGAGTCTGCACCTTTGGTCCTTACGCCACGCTGGTTACGACAATTTTTTTATTATTGTCTGAGACCTGCTGAAAAGATTGAGGGTTTTATTTGAACACATTTATAATTTGAGCAATAAATAAAACGGCTAGAAAAACATATGGATTTAATTTTTTGTTGAACAAAATTCAGCCCAAATCTGCATCAAAATCACATTTGAAGCTTTATAAGGCTTAAAATCTGCATGAAATACTTTACTTTTTACTCTAAGTACCTTTTTACTTGGGTACTTTAATACTTTTTACTTAAGTAGACTTTTGCATTTGATACCTGTACTTCTATCACTGTTCATATTATGAATTTTTCTATAGAACTTTTACTTCTGAGTAGTTTCCTAGCACCATACTTTTGTTTTTATTGACGTACTCTTGAGTAACAATTTTGTTTTTTTGTTACAGATACAGAGGGAAAAATACTCAAGTAAAAGTATCATATGAAAAACTCCACTTAAGTAAAAGTATTTGTTTTGCTCAAAGCCGAAGCTTGTACTCGAAACCTTTAATCAGGATATTTCCGCAAACATGGTAAAAAAACAATCCCTCAAATCATATGAAAAGTACTTTTTACTTTTCAATCCTGTTCAAAAATGTAATGGAGTAGAAAGTAGAGATACTGCTCTCAAATGTAGTGAAATAAAAGTAAAAAGTATACACTGTAACAGTACTTAAAGTAAAGATACCTAAAATTCAACTTAAATACAGTACTTTACTGCTTTCACTTTGTTACCTTCCACCTTGAGTATTTTCTATGTACTTGAGTAAGAGCAGGTTTTCTAATTTAGAGCTCGTATTTGTCTACTGCCCACCTCTGCAGCACAAAGCCATCCATCTCTGACCGCAAAAGTGACAGCAATGGTTTTTTTTTTTGTTGTTTCTATTTTTAAACAACGTGAAATAACCTATAAAACCCTCTTACATAACCTCCACACATTGGATTAGCAGTTTGTGTTTAATTTCTACGCTCAAACGGCACAGATCCAGCGTGACGTCACCGCGCAGCCCACAGACCGGAGTTGGGCGTGGTCTCGCGGTCACGCTCGCCTCTGATTGGCCGCCGCGGACTTGCCTCGCGGGCCGTACGTGCTTAAATATCCAATCACGTTGCTGGACTTCAGTATGTCTAGCAGCCGTCGAGCCGCACGCATCCTCTCTGGGTGAAGACGAGTCCGGGTCACCACGCTCCGTCTCTGCCTTATTAAAACTCAACTCAGGTGCCATGGAGGACTCGAGTAGTTGACGTTTTCTGCTGTAACCTTCTCTTTTTAAGTATTCCCCCGTCTGATCATTGAGTTTCCGAAATCCTGACGACTTTTTGAACGGCTTTTTTGTCCCCACGACCAAGCTACAAGAAATCATGAAGTACATTATCGGCATCGGCGGGTGAGTCCACAGCCCCATAGGAAATGAATGAGATGCTAAAGATGCTAAAGCTAACCCCGCTGTTTCCTGGGCCTGCTGCACGTGTGTCAGGACCAACAGGAAAATGTGTTAGTTTAATCAATGAAAATGACTCAAACCACCGCGTTTGTGTGGTTTTCTTTGTGTTTTGTTGGTGTAATAGCCGTGTGTTGAGTGTTTTGGACGGGTTTGTTGACAGGGGACGTAACTCTGCGTAAGGTTGGAGGCTCCGCGTGCGCCTGACCCGCCCTTCACATAAACTCAGGGAAAAAAAACTTAAAAATCATCAAATTTCATATCTTTGCTCAAATGAATGAATTAAAATAGCAATGTTGTCATTTTAGGATTTTTTTATACTGCCAGTTTTATTATATTCAAAATTGTAAAAAAAAAAAAAGTATGTTTTTTTTTATTAATTAGTAATAATAAAGGTTTACAATCATTTGTGGCAGAGTAAAGTTCCACAATTAATAGTCAGATCAAAGTATTACATAGGAATGCAGGAAAAAAATAATACTAGGGGTTGTTCATAAGATCTCATCTATTACATTTTTAAGTTTTCTAGCATCTTTTCCATAAAACGTACAAATGACAAAAAAAGGCAGAGTTCTTTATGAAAAGTGAGGAAGGATGGTTGGTTTTTAAGAATCTACACTTGTCAAAAAAAAAAAAAAAAGTTATTTTATAATTTGGCCTGGGTTGCATTTGATGTGCAGAATGTTGGACAAAACCAAAAAAAAGTCTTATTTTTCATCTCAAAATCCCAATTTTTACACCATTTCTTGTAGATATTTTGAAATTAAATTGTTAACGGGAATAATATTATGATTTATTTTTATTTTTTTATGTCATTGCTAAAACTTAAACTAGACTTCAAATTTGTGAGGTAAATATTGACCAAAATGGTTCTGACCAATTTTCCAGTGTTGTACATCGACTTCATACAGCTTGCACTGCTTGAAAACATTTTATGATCGGTTGCGTGAGCTTCTAGATCACAGCGTTCTCACTTTGAATACTAGTTTTTATTACACATTTATGACTTTTATTGCTCTGTCACAGCGTCACCAACGGAGGGAAAACCACCCTCACCAACCGTCTCATCAAGAACCTGCCAAACTGTTGTGTTGTGCATCAAGATGACTTCTTCAAGGTAAGTTTAACCCAAACGCTACATGTTTTAAGTGAAGGGACTGTTGCTAGGCTGTAAAAAGGCGTGGTCTCCTTTGTTACTGACAGTGATGGGAAGAATACGCAGAATGTGTATTTAGTTACAGGATACTGACTACCCCAATAAAAATGTATTTTGTTACATAGGCCATTAAGAGTACTGTGTAATTATAGCCCATGTTTTTTTTTTCACAATACAATGCAACTCTGTTCTGTTTATAAAAATATTCTTAGTATTCAGCTCGATTTTTGTTTGCTATACATTCATTTGTTCAATTGGTATCCTGTGCAGTTCAAAGCCAAAATTGCATGAAGTACTGCCAAGTATTGAATGTATTTTTTTTTTTTTAAGTAACTGTACCAGAATACATTTACTCAAAATTGGTGGCTCATAGTATGTATTTTCAGTATTCAGTTACTTCCCAACACCGGTTACTAAGTATAGAGTCTGTACAATATGCTCTTAAGTGTCAGAGCCATCCTTAAGGCCAGGACAGAGGTAGTTGTAGTAATAATACCACTCTTAGCAGTAGGAGTAGTATGTGCTTCGGTACATTTTATCGATGTATGTTTCAGCCACAAGATCAAATTGAAGTTGGCGACGATGGCTTTAAGCAGTATGATGGTAAGCTCGGGTTTGTGGGGACCTTGTGTGTTCTTTGTTCAACCAGGATTATTATAGTTCTATATTATTACACACAGGCACATCATTTCCTTTATTTTGGCTTTTATTTCGTCTATTGCTATAAAATCTCCATAGTTTATCCTATCAGAAACGTACAAACACAAATTCTTACAGGTTAAATTGCATTCATTAATGACCGGAGCAAGAAACCTCTAAAATAAATTAATAGAAGCCCAGAATTGGAATACCACATGATGAATACCCATTAAAACATGTATGTAAACACTGAGTAACAGTTTTCATAAGGCTAGTCTTATCTACAGCGTCACAGTCTTGTATATGGCTCTGGCAGCTGATAACACCACTTAATATCTTATTAACTCACCGCTAAACTAGTATATTGACCAACTCACCCGGGGAAAACCTCAGTGCATTTACAACCCAAACAAGGCCCATTTTAGTACCCAACTGGCATTTAAAGATTGTATTTGTTTTAACTTGGTAAACAATGCAACATGCACATGACCCTAGCTTAGAACCCAGTTGTCCCACAATGGATATATTTTAATGATGCAACAGCAAAGTACAAGAGCAGTAGAATAAACAGTATAAAAATGTATAATAACAGTTTTATATATGTTTTTAAACACATTTTAAGGTCCTTTATTGCACAAAACTGACTCTTGTGAGCTTTAAACCATGTTATAATGCTGTTACCTCCTTGGAAAACAGACCTAGAGTGTGTTTTGTTTCATTCATACATTTATTTTTGTTATTGTTATTAGTCTGTAACATCTCCAAAGCTCAAAATGCTCTGTTCCACCTTGTGATGTCATTAGAAATTCCAGAGCTGAAATCATCCAAACATGTGCGAATGAAACAAAACACAACTCCAGGTCTGTTTGTGATGGGAAAACAACATGACAGATCAGAAAATGCCATAATGGGGCCCCTTTCAATTTTGAGCTTTTTGAAATCTTTCACAAGAAATAAGATCCAAACGTTGACTATAATCATCCTGGCTTGTGATCCCTACTGCTGTGGCTAACTGTCTGAATGCATGCCTCTGTGACCTCTTATCTAAGCATTGTTCTCACCGCTGTGTGTAATTTCTATACCCGCTTTGGCCTCCCCCTGTAGTCATTACTGCTTTGGACATGGACGCCATGATGAGTACCATCTACGCGTGGCTGGAGAATCCGGTGAAGTTCGAGAAGTCTCACGGCGTTAATAACACCTTGGATGATGAGATCGTGCCCAAGTCTGACCAAAAGGAGGAGGAGACTCACATCCTGATTGTGGAGGGCTTTCTGCTCTACACCTACGGGTCAGTGTAGCTAGTAATTAAGAACGCACACGGAGTTTTTCTGTGGTTTAGACAGACTGTGTATATACAAGTGGACATAGCTAGTCTGCTAGCCGCTGTGTTCCAAATGGGAAGTGACCACGGGCGCACTTCCGGCTCCAAATTGTGTCGCCTCTCTCTGAAACTCATCATTTTGGTCTTAAATGTTCATATTAACCCGCTCTACATGATCCTGGGGTTTTCATTTCACTATTGTGTCTGTAAATCAAGATATGAACGTTAATAACAGACAAATCAGGCGCTTTCTTTCTCAACGCTGTGGGTGACGTCACACTCACTCAGTCCACTTCTTTACACAGTCTGTGGGTTTAACATTAAGGTGAAGTCTCATGTTTGGATCGTCTGTGTCTCTTTAGACCTTTGATCGACGTGTTAAACCAGCGTTACTTCATTTCCATCCCGTACGACGAATGCAAAAAGAGGAGGTGGTAAGTGCATCAAGCTCATTTTGAACAAATTCTGGGTTTTGGGCAGTTTGAAGTTACTTTAGTTGTACTCGGGGGATCCGCTCATACAATACTGTTGTACTGCACTGTCGCGATAAGAAATCTGGAAGCTCGATATTTTGCTTCAGAGAAATATCACAAATATTGAAACCACTTAATGCCACTGATTTAAGATTGAAATAATGCAAGATAATCCCACTAAACTATTTTTAAATGGACTGTTTGATTAAAAAGACGAGCTGCAATAAGTAAACAGCAGAATGTGTCAATAGTGAGCCATAAAATGGACTTTTTCACACCTCCACAGCTCAAAACCTATCACATTACAACAAAAAGGCATCACATTTTCACACTTTTGCAAAGGAAAAAGTCTTCACGAGAAATTCTGAGGCCCAAAATCTATTGTCCCAGCTCTCATATATTAAACAGTTCTGGTGATATCCCAGTTTGGTCTATAAATTGGTGTAATAAAATTATTTACTTATCAATATTGGCCCTGAGCACCTTGCAGTACTGAACTTTGTAGCACTTGTAGTTACTTTTATATGATAAGAAAACACATTTGGATCATTGTCTACCATACGCCATTTGTGTGTAAAGAAAATGTATTATTTTTAGTCTCTGCTCTGGTATCGGTTGGTATTGAGTATGGGGGTACAGTTTTGCAGTGAAGAAGAGACCTGGTATCACATTCAAATATCACTCACACAGGCAGGATTTGACTTAAAACAAAGGCAGTGTTCATAACAGATTAATGCAAAGATACTATTGTTTTTAGACCAATTATTCAAAATTATAATATTCTTGGCGTTTTTATTGTCATTTTGCACATAAAAAATTCAATCTAACACAAAGCTACAGTAAAAGAATCCCCCTTATTATCCAAACTCTGATCTTTGTTGCTTTGTTTTTTATTCTATTGACTTTTGCACAGCATCACAAGGGCTTTAGAAATAAAATTGACTGTTACTGTTGCTAAATCTTGTTCACGGATGTTTCCTTTTGGGAAGTAAAAACGCTTAGTTAAGCTTAAACTTTGCCAATCTGATCCTCGTTTTACTAAATCGACAACAAAAATGGGCGTATAAAGATTAGAACGATTAAAAAGAAGTTTCATTACCAATACCCTGTTACAGACGGCTTCCAATGTTTTTATTAAGAAGTAAAGCCCCAAAAAAGTGAAACTGCGAAGAAATAGGAGAAGAAAAAGTGTTAATTTTTACTAGAAACTGTTCCCAGATTTTACCATCTTTATAAATGTGTAAACTGCTGCACCACTTCTCACTGTGGGATGTTTTATTATTAGTATTATTTATTTATAAAAAAATAATACTATTTATTTATTTTTTCCAGTTCAAGAAACTACAGCGTCCCAGATCCACCGGGCCTGTTCGACGGCCACGTTTGGCCCATGTACCTGAAACACAAAACCATCATGGAGACATCTGGAGTTGATGTTGGTGAGTCAGTTTTACTCAAGAGTCAGACGTGTTCATCTCTGCATCAAAAGTCTTAAAATGTTCATTAATGATAAGATGCTGCACTGTGATCGCGTTTACAGATTAAGGGTTTGTGACGACGTCAAACAGATGAACGTTTCTAATTTGGTTTGATTATTCTAGGGATGAGCGATACACATGTTCAAGTATCGGTATCAACCAATAGCGATACTCTATACCATATTTTTTTAGCTTCCCCATTCTCTATGTGCCCTTTTTGAACAAAATTATCAAGTCACAAAGGAAATTAAGTGTTCTGTGACTGTATATTGCACAAAAATCTAACACGGTATTCTAAATCCCACTGAAATATATTTAGTTTTTATTGTATGTGATCGTTGCTTTACCTTGACATCATTTTGTGGGTCTTGCTGTGGATTTTAAATGTGAAATATCAGTATTGGCCCCAGCAGTAGATCTAATGTCGGTATCTGCTCAAAAAGCCCATCCAAAATGTATTCAGTAGTTCCTTGTTAGTTTTTTACTTTTCCCACTGTTCAAGGCCACATTTTCCAAACTCCTGTCCTAGTAAATGATCTTTTGATGTAATTTAGATTTTTGTGGATGTGGTTATGTTTAAAAAAATAAAAAAAAAGCCATTACTCAAAATTATTTTCAATGCACTTCAAAATTGTAGCAGTGACTTAAAGTAGGTTACATGGATCATTACTCAGAATTTTAAAAGGAACTGGAAACTGAAACCTGAAAAGATGTTCAAATTATCCAAGTCTGCAAAGTGATCTGGGTCGTTTTAGATAAAAATCACAAACTCAAGTACAAGTTTGGCAGATTTGACTTTCTGCAGATTTAAACTGTGCAGACACTTGTGTACTTCATATTTTCAGTTATTAATTTATAATAAAGCTTGACTTAACCCCATTTGTCTTTGCCTTTTATAGTGCAGCTAGATGGAACCAAGTCAAAGGAGCAGCTGTTCAACTTTGTCTATGGGGACATCCTCAATAACATCCAAAAGTCTCACTAAGGACAAATGTACAACAACAAAGGTACGAATCCCTCCTGTTTTTCACATCATCTCATCGTTTTATATTATAATGTCACTATATATATATATATATATATATATAATATATTTTGTTTTACCACAAAGTCACATTTTTTTATTCTAATCACCATAACTTCAGTTTTTTATTACAATTGCACTAATATTTTTCCATAATCTCACATTTTATATTAATCACTATATTTTATTATAATCTCACTATAGTTTTTCCATAATCTACATTTTTTTTTTAAATTATAATCTTTTTTTGTCTAATCTTACATTATTTTCCCCATAATCTCACGTGTTGTATTCTAAACCCAGCATACATTTTCACATTTCTCTGTCCTGTGCAGGTCCCTGGCCGGCGTTTGGAGCATACAGCCTTTATAACCATCGTGCCAAAGCCACACTGCTCGCCTTAAGTTTGTACCTGGCAGCTCTTTGGCTGACTGCTCAGTTTTGTACATTTTTAAACGGCATAAAATGCTGCTGATATTTTTTTTTTATATCTACAATATTTATTGCTTATTTCAGCCTGTCACTGCTGAGTCGATGGATGTGTTAAAGAGGATGCTTGCCTTTGGCTGTATGTCAATAAATGATCCTCCAATGTCACTCATGTCTCGGGTTGTTTTTCCATCAATAGACATGTCATTTAAAGAGACACTATGGAACTTACAGGGTGATGACTCCACTACCTGCTTGTGTCCATGGAGATGTATAGCTCTCAAGTCCCATGTTACAGATCACCTGAAAAAATTACCTATTTGTCATGTTTATTATTCCAGAGTTTTACCTGTAATTTTAAAGGGACACTATGTAACTTTCCGGGTGAAGGGTCCACTACCTGATGTGTCTGTGAATGTTATTGCTTTGGCTGGAATGTTGCACAGTACGTCATTAAATCCTTTCATCGCAAGTCACAAATGACAGATCACATGGTCAAGCAGGAGGCTCGTAGTTCTTATTTATACAGAGGAACCTAGTGGGCACTGTTTAAAATACAAGCAGAAAAAACATATACAGCTCTCTAGAAAAGTTCCATAAGGCAACTTTAATGAACGACAAGTAAAAATAAATGTATTATGCAGGTTAAGTTCAAGGGAATGGTCACTAATGGACCAGGTTCAACATTTATGGATGTCCATTTTGTATTTATTTAGGCAAAGAAAGTTTATTTGTATAGCACAACTGGTACACAAAGTAATTCAAAGAGCTTTACAGAATAAGAAAGACGTTAAAATCACAACACAACAAATGAAAACGTAAATAATCAACCTAAAATTGTAACTATTCACATTTCTTGGGGCAGTGTATTCAGTATGAAAGGCACCCCTCTTACATCATAATCTATTTTACAACCTAGTGTAAAATTCTAGCTTAAAAAGTGTCTTAATCTGTGGGTGCACATGGTTTGAGTGTGAGTTTTATCTGTGGATTTGCTGGTTTGGGTACACACAGTGTCACTATAGGGGTTATCACTGTCCCAGAGGCCACATATGACCCAGATAAACCACCGTCACATGACCCGGAGCACACCTCCTTATCTCAACTGTGGCCCGGGTCAAAGCAGTGAGTTTAACAGCGGTGACCTCAAAGTGAAAGTGAAGAAGAAGAAGAAGACGAGGAAGTGGAGGAGGAAGAGGAAGTGGAGCATGGGGTTATGCTGAAGAGGAGTTGGAGAATGCAGTTTAATCAGGTGTAGGCAGTGGTGGGTGAAGTACTCTGTTTTGTTACTTAGAAGTACAGATACAGAGGTAGAAAGTTACTCAAATACCTGTTTAAAAATGTACTTAAAGAGTAAAAAGTATTTCACACAAGTGTTTGTTAAAGTGTAAATGTAGTGATATTGATTAAAAATGTCACATATATTGTTCAACAATAACGTTTTTTTCTTGTGATTTTTGTGTGTTTATTTTTGTTTTGCTCAAAGCCGAAGCTTGAACTCGAAAGTAGAAAGTACAGATACTGCTCTCAAATGTAAGTAAAAGTAAAATGTATCCACTGTAAAAACACTAAAAATACTACTTAATGTACTTTCTCTGTGTCCTCCAGGATTTGTCTTGTCAAGTTCCACCTTCACGTTCAACTCTCATCACAAAAACATCGTAATATAAATACATAAAGTTAAAACCTGACTCCAGCTGAGCACTGGTCTGAACCAGGCAAAAGTAGTTCACATTTATAGTTACATAAGCAGTATCTGCATAAGTGCTGCAGTACAGGTCATGTTTGCACTGAGCAGACACAGTGACACACTTACACACACACATACACACATACATGATCGTCTGCTATAGTGGGACAAAACTTTATGTTGAAAATAAAAATGTTATGTTTTTGATGGTTCATTAATGTGTAAGTCGGCCAAAGCTGCACAGACAATATTATGTAACAAATAAAAACATAAGAAAACACTAACACAAGAAAACACACATTATTTTGACGATGTGCCGAACTTTGGGACAGAAAGTCGTCACTACACCATCACTACACCATCACTCCATCTCTACACCGTCACTCCATCACTACACATCACTACACGTCACTCCATCTCTACACGTCACTCCGTCACTACTCCATCACTACACCGTCACTCCATCTCTGCACCGTCACTCCATCACTACACCATCACTACACGTCACTCCATCTCTACACGTCACTCCGTCACTACACCATCACTACACGTCACTCCATCTCTACACGTCACTCCGTCACTACACCATCACTACACCGTCACTCCATCTCTACACCGTCACTCCATCATTACACCGTCACTCCATCTCTACACCGTCACTCCATCACTACACTGTCACTACACATCACTACACCGTCACTCCGTCACTACACGTCACTCCATCACTACACCATCATTCCATCTCTAGACCGTCACTCCATCACTACACCATCACTACACCGTCCCCGTCACTCCATCACTACACTGTCACTCCATTACTACACCGTCACTCCATCACTACACCGTCACTCCATCACTACACTGTCACTCCATCACTACACCATCACTCCATCACTACACCATCACTACATCACTACACCGTCACTACATCACTACACTGTCACTCCATTGTCACTACACCATCACTACAGCGTCACTAAACCATCACTACACGTCACTCCCATCGTCACTACACCATCACTAAACCATCACTACACCGTCACTCCATCTCTACACCATCACTAAACCATCACTACACCATCACTAAACCATCGCTACACGTCACTACAGAGTCACTACACTTCACTATACCGTCATTACACCATCAGTACACCGTCACTCCATCACTACACTGTCACTACACCGTCACTCCATAACTACACCATCACTCCATAACTACACCGTGACTCCATCACTACACCGTCACTCCATCACTACACTGTCACTACACCATCACTCCATCACTACACTGTCACTCCATTGTCACTACACCGTCACTACACCGTCACTCCATCACTACACCATCGCACATCACTAAACCATCACTACACCGTCACTAAATCATCGGGTGACTGAGAAAATTTTTTGTGAGGAAGTAGTGTTCCTGATATTATCAGTGTGATGTCATCAGTGTGGGACGCTCTAAAATAAAACTCTTTACTTCCTCTAATTTTCAACACATTTTTCAAGTTTTCTGCACAAACTACCTCTTGATCTGTGTAAATCTATGAGACATATATATATACAACAGGTTTTATTCACCAAAATGATAAAACCATCAAAGCCTGGTGCAGTTGTGATTGTGGTTTATTTTGTGATTGTGTTTTTTTTTTGTGTAATTGTGCTTTAGTTTAAAACATTAAGAACTTGTGCTGATAGTTCCTTTAAGGTTGCATGGATGAACTGCACCGTGCTGAATGCTGCTGGTCACGGCCCTCCTCCTCCTCCGTCTGCTCCTTCAAATGTTCCCGTCAGATGTGCCAAAGAAACAGGACAAAATGTTCAGAACTTTTTTTTCAAATCCCAAACCGAATCTCCCAGTCCCCACATTGAACCTGTACAGTGGAGCTCGTATTGGTGTTTTTTTTTTTTTCCTTATGGTGCTCACACATGAAGGAGGCTGAAACGCTGCAAGTTCAGACCGAGTCATGGGCGTGTCTTGGCATAGGAAGCCAAGGAAATCAGTTTGGGCGTTTTGTACTCGTCTGTGAAAGGCTGTTATGTAACCGAACTATATGAAACTAGGTCAGTGAGAAGTATAGGAACCACATGCGAAAAATCCAGATGCCCCAATTCAGAGGTTTGCAAGCTGCGGTGCAAGTACTGGAATAAAACAGGCAAAATGTGTGCTCAGGGAGGACAAACTCACTCATTAAGACACAGTTAATAACAAAAATATATCTGGGGTTGTATAAGTGCTGGAAAGTATTTGTGAATTTGTGAATGAAAGGGAAGTTTGAACAAGAGCAGGTAGTTTGAGTCTTTTTTTATTTGTCAGGGACCGTGTACAAATGCATTAATCTTACAAAAGAAAAGATGATTTGTACCAGATTTAGCTCCTGCCTCTTTCCTTGTGCAGTCCCAGGACAGTGAACACACATTAAAAATACACATTTCATACAATTACATTATAAGACTAACAGTTCATCATTAACATTAGCAGGAAAACACAATAAAATACAATAAATACCAATATAAAATACATTCTGTGCAGGTTTGGCAGATTATCCAGACTGATGTGAACACGTTTGATTATGTTACATGTACTTTTTCAAATTTCTAGTAAAATTATTCAAATCTACAGACAGTTTCAGAGTCTGGAGCTGATTCCATGTCTGAAAAAACAGTTTGAAATGAAAAGATGACAAAGTTTAACACGTTTTTTCAGCGTGGGTGGAGCTGCATTATTAATAATTTTGAATGTTTCTAGATTTGAACACAAAATTAGATTGTCGAAACTGAACATTTTGTATTTACTTAGGATGTGACAGTGGCGGTAACAAAGATTTTTATCGAGTGCATTGGGATCATCATGGTATTGAAATATGTGAGAGCGCCCTCTACTGTCAGGCTGTTCCTCATGTCTTAGGGAAGAGATGTGTTGGATTGAGTTGTGTACTTTTTTATATGCTTTTGAAAGACAGACTTTGGCCTAAATGAACTCTTAGGTACTTTGTCTCTGTTACAATATTTACTTTTACTCCGTTAACAAAGGTATGTCTTTAATTCTGTTAGTTTTGCAGCAAAAGACGAAGTGTCCAGTCAACTGGACACAACGTCTTCACTCCTACAAGCCGTTTCTTCTTCAGTTGTGGTCAGATTACTGCTGGACACTGCCTCATATCTGTCTGAAGGGAGGAGATAACCACACTGAAACTGTAAACAGCTTTTGTTTACAGTTTCAGCCTTAATGACCCTATTCAACCCTTTATGGCCCCCTATTGTTCTCTTTGTTCTTGCTTGTTTTGGGTTAAGGGTTTATTAAGGGTTTATTAAGTACAATCTGTGTCTTATTGGATCATAAAGCAGGAATGGGAATGGGACCAACAGTAATATTCAGTTCATAAAATGTTTTTCCAGACGCTCAAAGTTACTTAATATTTCAGTGCATTATTTACACACTCCAGACTCTGTCACTGTTGTAGCCGCACCTGCCCTGAGTCAGACTGATGCAAGAGAGGTTGCAAAATGGAGCCATCTGCCGCTTTGACCATCACCAACACACACACATACACACTCACACATCAGTCATACAAGGAAAAAGGGCAGGGTGAGCGTAGTGTCTTGCCCAAGAGCACAACTACAGTATGAGGCGACAGTGGCTCAGCTGGTACAGTGTTTGTCCACTGATCCAAAGGTTTGTGGTTTGAATCCCGCTCTTGATGTAAACATTGTTGGCCAAGCAGTTAGATCCACTGACTCACAGTGTGATTCCAGCGCCCACAGATGAATGCTGTTGTTGTGCCCTTGTTGTGTGGATGAATGAGTTCCTGGGTTATTTTTGCATATTTTTATTTTATTTATTTATTTATTGCATTATTTTTGCTTTTTTTTTTTGGTATTATTTTTGTGTGTTTTTTGTATTATTTGTCAGTTTTTTGCATTATTTTTATGCTTTTTTTGTATAATTTTTGTGGGGTTTGTTTTGCATTATTTTTGTATTTTTTGTATTATTTTGTTGTTTTTTTGTAATATGTTTGCATTTTTTGTACTATTTTTGTGTTTTTCTGTATTATTATTATTATTTTTATTTTTCATTTTTTTGCATTATTTTTATGCTTTTTGTATAATTTTTGTGAGTTTTTTTGCATTATTTTTGTGTTTTTTGTATTATTTTGGGGTTTTTTTGTAATATGTTTGCGTTTTTTGCATTCATTTGATGTTTTTTGTATAATTGTATTGTGTTATTTTTGTGTTTTTTGTTCTAATCCTGAATGATGTAACATGATTAATGATTTTGCTGCCTGACTGAAGAAAGTGGAAAAGTTCTATATAAAAATGTAACTTTTTCCACAGAGTCACCCACTGCCACTCAAAGTTAAAACATAATTATCCAACGAATTACCATTTCCGCTTTTTACTCACAAAACTGCATAATCTTTAAAGAGGCGCTGGGAACATCGTCGCTAACGTCCTGTAATTGCTAAGTCGATTTTGTGATATTTTTAGATAAATGTTCCAGCGTGAGTCACTGCGGTTAAGTCTTGATGTTAAAGGCATTTCATTCACACACGTTTAACACACAAAAACTGCACATTTAGGCTGAGGAGTTCTTCTCTCAAACTGAAAACACTCTGTTCCACCTTGTGATGTCATCATGTGGTGATACAGGAAGTGCTCCACTGTGTTTTTAAACTCCACACACCTTCATTTATAGAATCATTTGGATCATTTCAGCTCTGGAATCAAAAGGTGGAACAGAGGATTTGGAGCTTTTGTGTCATGAAAACTCAACACAAACTGATGACAAAATAAAACTTCTGTATTTCTATTTAAACAAATATTTAATGAATTCATAAAACAAATAAAACGAGTGAATGTTCCTGTGTGTGACTCATCCCAGCTCCACCAGAACACAATGTTTTCAGCTGAAGTTGAAGTGAAAACATTGTCCGTGTGAGTACATCTGGTACATTTGTGCATTATCTGAATGTGATGGTATGTGATAAGTTTAATAGAAGCACATGTTCTCTACTCTATATCACACTCTGCAGTACCACCCCTGTCCTCTAGTGGCCCCATTTATCTAATGTAACCCATATGTGTGTGTGTGTCTCCTCCACACTGATACACACAACCACACAAAGGTTTGGACACACTGTGACATCCATGTTATCTGTGTATTTGTATCATTATTTACACTGTAGAAACTGAAGCATCAAAACTATGTGTGTGTGTGGGGGGGGGGGGGGGGGGGGGGGGGCATGTGTGTGTGTTAGATTTTCTGTCGTCTTGTACTTATTTTGTGTTTTTTGTGTTTTTTATGTTATTTTTGTGTTTTTGTGTTATTTTGTGTTTTGTTTTTTTATGTAATTTTTTGTGTTTTTTGTTTTATTTTGTGTTTTTTTTTGTTTTATTTTAGTGTTATTTTGTGTTTTTTGTTTTATTTTTGTGTTTTTTGTGTTATTTTTGTTTTTTGTGATTTTTTTTACTTAGTTTTGTGTTTTTTGTATTATTTTTGTGAGGTTTTTAGCATTATTATTTTTTTTTGCATTATTTTTGTGCTATTTATTTGTTATTTTTGTGTTTTTTTGCATTATTTTTGTGTAATTTTTGTGTTTTCTGTGCTATTCATGAATGATGTAACATGTTTAATGATTATACTCACTGACCAAAGAAAATAAACTAACTGTGAATGACACATGTGGAGTGTATCAAACAAAAATTAAACTCAAAATAATCCAAACTAAACTTTTTTCCTTTGCTACATAACTCCATGCATCCTGTTTCATATATGTGTTTAGCTTTGTGTGTATATAAAATGTAAAATGTAGTAAAAACAAAGAAAAAACACATTAAAAAACAGTGTCCGAGTCCGTGTTTAACTCACAAACTCCACATGTGAAAGGCTGTTTTCTTTTCTGTTTCATTCATAAAACTACAGCATGATCCATGTTCACATTGATCTCACTCTGCCATAACACCACACTGTCACCAGGGCATGTTCCACAGTATGGCATTAAACACATCTCCCTGTGACAGCACCCAGACAAGTTACAGGCCGGATCTGTGGAGGAACAACTGGATTTAACTGAGCAGAAATCACGCAATACGACTCATTAAACAAATAAACAGAGTGTTATGACACAAACAGCAGGTCTGTGTTTGTTTAGGCTGAGGGTTCAAATCCCTGAGATGTTTAATCTGTTTAATCTGCAGTGTTCAGTGATGTGCATTGTCAGTTGAATTTAAAACAATAAATTAAATAAATAAATACATAAAAGAAAATAAAGTGAAAGAAAAACATGAATAAAAAGTAAAATAAATAAAAATAAATAAAAATACAATAAAAATAAAATTAAAAAGGTAAAGTAAACAAAAAATAAATAAAACAGTAAAATAAATAAATAGAATAAAGTAAAATAAATAAATAAAATAAAACAAAACAAAAATAAAATAAATTAAATAAATGATTGGTGACAGTGTCCTCTCTTTGCCCTTTAAGTTGAGCCACTTTCACTTATATAACATGGACATTTTGGCCGTGAGTTTCTCCCTCGCGACACGACGAGAGACACGAGGCACAAGGCACAAGGACGTCACTTTAAAAGTAAGTGTCACTTCACACGATGTTCCCTGGACCAGACCCTGAGCGCCAGATAAGAATTATGTAATGTGCTCTGCCAGTCTGAAACAGAGGCCCCAGACTGAAACAGAGACCCCTGATTATAACAGAGGCCCCAGACTGAAACAGAGGCCCCGGTCTGAAACAGAGACCCCAGATTATAACAGAGACCCCAGATTATAACAGAGGTCCCAGACTGAAACAGAGGCCCCAGTCTGAAACAGTGGCCCCAGACTGAAACAGACGACCCAGTCTGAAACAGAGGCCCCAGACTGAAACAGAGGCCCCAGACTGAAACAGAGACCCCCAGATTATAACAGAGGCCCCTGATTATAACAGAGGCCCCAGACTGAAACAGAGGCGCCAGTCTGAAACAGAGGCCCCAGACTGAAACAGACGACCCAGTCTGAAACAGAGCCCCCGGTCTGAAACAGAGGCCCCAGACTGAAACAGAGGCCCTGGTGTGAAACAGAGGCCCCAGATTATAACAGGGGCCCCAGACTGAAACAGAGACCCCAGTCTGAAACAGAGACTCCAGATTATAACAGAGGCCCCTGATTATAACAGAGGCCCCAGACTGAAACAGAGGCCCCAGTCTGAAACAGAGGCCCCAGTCTGAAACAGAGGCCCCAGACTGAAACAGACGACCCAGTCTAAAACAGAGGCCCTGGTCTGAAACAGAGGCCCTGGTCTGAAACAGAGGCCCCAGACTGAAACAGAGGCCCCAGACTGAAACAGAGGCCCCAGTCTGAAACAGAGGCTCCAGACTGAAACAGAGGCCCCGGTCTGAAACAGAGGCCCCAGATTATAACAGAGGCCCCGGTCTGAAACAGAGGCCCCAGACTGAAACAGAGGCCCCAGATTATAACAGAGGCCCCGGTCTGAAACAGAGGCCCCAGACTGAAACAGAGGCCCCAGATTATAACAGAGGCCCCGGTCTGAAACAGAGGCCCCAGACTGAAACAGAGACCCCAGATTATAACAGAGGCCCCGGTCTGAAACAGAGGCCCCAGACTGAAACAGAGACCCCAGTCTGAAACAGAGACCCCGGTCTGAAACAGAGGCCCCAGACTGAAACAGAGGCCCCAGATTATAACAGAGGCCCCGGTCTGAAACAGAGGCCCCAGACTGAAACAGAGACCCCAGATTATAACACAGGCTTCGGTCTGAAACAGAGGCCCCAGACTGAAACAGAGACCCCAGTCTGAAACAGAGACCCCAGTCTGAAACAGAGGCCCCGGACTGAAACAAAGGCCCCGGTCTGAAACAGAGGCCCCAGAATGAAACAGAGGCCCCGGTCTGAAACAGAGGCCCCGGTCTGAAACAAGTCAGTGGTGAAGGGCTGTTTCAGTGTTCAGTCACTGTATTATTGTTTATGAAGCGAGCTGTTTTTGAATGTGCTGCAGAAATAAAGTTTGATTTGAACAGAAGAGGAGGAGATGGAAATTATTTCAAAATTATTTAAGAAAAAGTGATGTTTTTTCACTCTAAAAGGTCCTAGATTATGCAGAACTGACTCTTGTGAGGTTAAAGTCGTGTTAGAACGTTGTTAGTGCATCAAAAACAGACCTGGAGTTGTGTTTTGTTTCATTCACACACGTTTGACTAACACTTTATTATTAGTCTGTAACATCTCCAAAGCTCAAAACGCTCTGTTCCACCTTGTGATGTCATCAAGTGGTAGTTCCAGCTCCTTTTACCTTTAGTTCAGTAGAAATTGGCAACTCCAGACAAAGACAATTCCAAGGCTGAAGCAATCCAAATGATTTTAGTGAGTGTGTGTAATGTACTATTTTTGTGTTTTCCGTGCTATTTTTTTTATTGTTATTTTTGTATTTTTTGTATTTTTGTATTTTTTTGTTTTTTGTATTATTTTTGTTATTTTTTGTGTTTTTTTAATTATTATTATTATTGTGGGTTTTTTGTAATATTTTTGTGTTATTTTGGCTTTGTTTTATGTTATTTTTGTGTTATATTAGTTTTTTGTATTATTTTTGTGTGTTTTTTGTATTATTTTTGTGTTTTTCTGTGTTATTTTTTGTGTTATTTTTGTTATCTGAAGGTGTATCAAGTTTAAAAACACAGTGGAGCACTTCCTGTATTACCACATGATGACATCACAAGGTGGAAGTTTTCAGTGCAGGATTTGTGTGTTACACATGTGTGAATGAAACAAAACACAACTCCAGGTCTGTCTGCGACGAGGAAACAACATATATGCTGTATGTCATTCCTGCAGTGGGTGAAGTGTCTTGCTCAAGGGCATTACAGAGATGTGGAGTGTGCACGTGCAGGAGCTGGGATTGAACCACCAACCTCCTCGTTCTAAGACAGTCCCGTGTCGATAACAAACATCTAGAGGTTTTGCTTGCTCTGGTGTTTTCTGTTTGGTGTGAACAGAATGAAACTATTTCCTGAACAACTGTGTAAATTGGGCTCCTGCTTCAGACGTAAACAACTTTTAAAGAGGCAATGAGACGCTCTTACTGTCGCCGTGGAAACAGGGCTCAGAGTGCACGCCCAGACCAACCCGGGACTTCAACAAACCAGGACTTAAACTAGACCTAGACCAGAGACTAGAGACCAGAGACCAGACCAGAGATCAGAGACCAGACCAGAGACCAAAGACTAGACCAGAGACCAGACCAGAGACCAGAGACTAGACCAGAGACCAGACCAGACACCAGAGACCAGAGACCAGAGACCAGAGACCAGAGACCAGAGACCAGAGACCAGAGACCAGAGACCAGAGACCAGACCAGAGACCAGACCAGAGACCAGACCAGACCAGACCAGAGACCAGAGATCAGAGACCAGAGACCAGAGACCAGACCAGAGACCAGACCAGAGACCAGACCAGAGACTAGACCAGAGACCAGAGACCAGAGACCAGAGACTAGACCAGAAACCAGACAAGAGGCCAGACCAGAGACAAGACCAGAGACCAGACCGGAGACCAGACCAGAGACCAGACCAGAGACTAGACCAGAGACCAGAGACCAGACCAGAGACTAGAGACCAGACCAGAGACCGGACCAGAGACCAGACCAGAGACCAGACCAGAGACCAAAGACCAGAGACCAAAGACCAGAGACCAGAGACCAAAGACCAGAGACCAAAGACCAGAGACCAGAGACCAGAGACCAGAGACCAGACCAGAGACTAGACCAGAGACCAGACCAGACCAGAGACCAGACCAGAGACCAAAGACCAGAGAACAAAGAACCAGAGGTCAGAGACCAGACCAGAGACCAGAGACCAGAGACCAGAGACCAGAGACCAGAGACCAGAGACCAGAGACCAGAGACCAGAGACCAGACCAGAGACTAGAACAGAGACTAGACCAGAGACCAGACCAGAGACCAGAAACCAGACAAGAGACCAGACCAGAGACCAGACCAGAGACCAGACCAGACCAGAGACCAGACCAGAGACCAGACCAGAGACTAGACCAGAGACCAGAGACCAGACCAGAGACCAGAGACCAGACCAGACCAGACCAGACCAGAGACCAGACCAGACCAGAGACCAAAGACCAGAGACCAAAGACCAGAGACCAGAGACCAGAGACCAGAGACCAGAGACCAGAGACCAGAGACCAGAGACCAGAGACCAGAGACCAGAGACCAGACCAGAGACTAGACCAGAGACCAGAGACCAGACCAGAGACCAGAGACCAGACCAGACCAGACCAGAGACCAGACCAGAGACCAAAGACCAGAGACCAAAGACCAGAGACCAGAGACCAGAGACCAGAGACCAGAGACCAGACCAGAGACCAGAGACCGGACCAGAGACCAGACCAGAGACCAGAGACCGGACCAGAGACCAGACCAGAGACCAAAGACCAGACCAGAGACCAGAGTCTAGACCACGCAGAGGAGGAATCTGAATCGAACTGAATCGAACTGGACCTGCTTTAATCTGGCAATGATGGAATGAGTCTCAGATTGGATCAGGCGTAAACTTTGGACACACTTTCTACATTTTAGACACTGTACACAGTTTTCACTCCACATGTGTCGTTCATAGTTTTGATGCTTCAGTGAGAATCTACAGTGTGAATAAACACGGAAATAAACAATAAACATGAATGAAACAGTCCACACTTTTGACTGGACGTGTCTTTGGTCATGTGAGAAGCTCATTTCTCAAAGGGTCCTGTGCTCTGAGGAGACACAACTGTGATAAAGGAAACAGACACAGGAAGAACATGCAAACTCCAGAAAGAAAACCAGAGACCAGACCAGAGACCAGAGACCACCTGGACCCGGAATTGAACCTGGAACCTTTGTGCTGAGCTGAACAGCTGAGCTCTGACTGTGTTCACATATAAACACATTCAGCGCAGAGTCTGTGGGGCTGAGGACAGAGCTGAACGTTTAAATACAGACGATACTCAGAGCCAGTGTCACCGATATCGATACATAATAAAGCCTGTTATATAAAGGCTCCACTCTGGGCGCTCCAGGACACTGTAGTCTGTGTGAAGAGGATAATGATATAATGTGCATCCCACAGATGAGGCCAGAGCCGCAGCTCAGACGGGCCTCAGGCCTCAGGAGGCTGGTGTGAGGGAGATAAGTGTGACCTCAAAGAGCCCAGAATATCAACATCTGCAGACAAACAACAGCTCCAGGCCAAAGACGCATTTTACAGCAAAACAAATAAAGAGGAAAATCACGGAGAGACTGAAGTGACACGTGCTGAAAACACCACTCACAAAACTCACTGTGAGGAACTGTATTCAAGTACAAATACTCTTTCATTTAGTGGTACTTTCTTAAAATCAATTGAATACTTTGCTGTTTACAATTTATGCGACAAACTGCATGGTATAAATGAGAAAAAAAATAGCATTGGCTGCAAGTGCTTTTTTTTTTTATACAACAAACTTAAACTTGTAATACAGTTTTTGCACTTGATGTAAAAGTATTCTGTGTTTTCAGAATACAGTTTGTTATATTTGTCGAGTTTGTGGTGGATCTTGTTGGCTGTCCAATGTCCTCTTTCATCTCATTATTATACAGATACCACCAAGCTAAAACAAGAAAAACAGAAATAATTAAGAAAAGAAGTTCAGGTAAAGTTCAGGTAAAGTACATGGAAAACGAGGGTCTGGTCTATAAATTCTCTGATTGTCCCATGTTTCAAAAAACATCACTAAAAACATTTAATGCAGGTTCAGTTTTCTGCAGCTTTGACAGGTCTGATCTGGACAGTTCTCAGAGACGGACCTGGGCAGGACTTGGACGGGAGACTGCGGGGAACATCAGGTGCCACAGGGGGGTGCCAGTGACAAAAACTGTTGTTGTGTCCTTAGGCAAGACACTTCACCCACATTGTCTAATATGAAAGTGAGAAGTGAGTAAGAATGTGTGAGTGTTGGTGATGGTCGGAGGGGCCGATGGCACAGATTGGGAGCCTCTCTTCTGTCAGTCTGTCCCAGGGCAGCTGTGGCTATAATAGGGGCGATATTTAAATTGTATGTGATGATTATCATGGTTAAAATAATTGTGATTAACGATTATATCACGATAATGATTCGAGTTGTTATTGACATAAATAATTATAATTTTAACAGAGAATATTACGAATGAGCAGAGGCGTTAACTGAAATTTGGAGGCCCGGGGGTAATAAGCCTCACATGGGCCCCGTGTAATACAAATTAATAGAAAGAGTGTCCAATTCTGGGCCCCATAAGACCCTGGGACCCCAGACAACAGATCCCTTTGCTCCCTTCCTGTTGACTCCCCTGTGGATAAGTGATTTTTTTCTACACATTCTGGTGATATAACAGTGATTATCTTTGTTGGCAATTGTCACGATTATATAAAATGTCCCACAAATGATTATTGTTGACCCTTTTCATTACGTTAAACGATATTATTGTTTATCGTCCCATCCTTGCAGTCTAACTTTTCCGTATTTAGCTCCGTGTTTGGTGTCAAAATGCCAACGTAGATTGCACTCTGACAAAAAAAAAAAAAAAAAAAAAAAAAAAAACGCACCTCATGACACAAAAAACATTTCTCTTTGAAGCACAAACTTGTCTTCATCTTCACATCTTTCTTAAAACTGCCTTCCACGCCGACAATTTTGTTCTTCCTGACTATTTTAAGATAATTATTTGCAAATATTTCTCAGTTACACTTGTTGGGAAGATAGATTTATTTTAAAATGACAGTCTTGCCTTTTAATTTACCTTCTCGCGGGCCACGTAAAATGACGCCGCGGACCACATTTGGCACCGGGGCCTTGAGTTTGACACACGTGTTCTAAACTTTTTTTTTGTCTAAACTGCAGTAGCTGAAGCACTAAACAGCTATAAACTCTGTAAAATGAAGCTTTGGTTTGATAAAGATCAAATTTTTTTCTGGCTTTTGCTTCTGTGTATTTATAATCCTCGGCTTCCTGCACTAAACTTACACGTTACAGAGTGTGAATATTTTGGTTTGGAGCGGCCATGTTGTGTCTGGCCTGTGGTTGCCTCTGCGTCGTAAACATAAACATGGAAAAAAACTGAAGCCGTGAGTGTGGAGGCGCAGGTGTAGAGATATACTGTTGTTTTTTATGGTTAACTTTTTTAAAAACAGATTAAAGTCTCAAAACAACACGAGCTGCAATCGGGACGAGAGGCTTCATGGCACGAAGGCTCGGTTTGGTTGACTCCTCCGGGGCTGTAGTAAAGCTAAAAATAGGGGGAGGTTGTGTCAGTTGTGGTGAAGGGAGAGGAGTTGATGAAGTTTGGACAGAATGACTTGTTTTTCCTGTCGCTTTGACGTAAACAGACGTAGACGGAGGCGAAAGACGCTGTCCCACACGTCGCCCAAATACAGCCATGTTGATGTACTGCTCTGTGAAAACAAGAATACGATGTTTCCTAACACGCCGTCTTCTGGATTGAGTTTTGGAGGAGTTTGGGAGGCAGGAGATATGGAATGATGAGATCTATCTGTTTGTTTCGCCTCTGTTTTGTTTGTAGACTTCAATGTACCTCACTCCCACAACAGCTGCAGGTTTAGAGAAGATTTGCTGCGACACATATTGCGCTTATCAAACTCACACCTAGTCTCTTGTTTGCTCCTGTCTGCTCCTCCTGTCTGCTCCTTTGCTCCTGTCTGCTCCTCATCTGCTCCCGCTTTACTCTTGTCTGCTCCCGTCTGCTCCTCCTGTCTGCTCCTTGTCTCCTCCTTTTCTTCTCCTTGTCTGCTCCTTGTCTCCTCCTCCTTTTCTTCTACTTGTCTGCTGCTTTCTGCCCCTCCTGTTTGCTCCTGTCTGCTCCTCCTTTTCTTCTCCTTGTCTGCTCCTCCTGTCTGCTCCTCTTGTCTGCTCCTCTTGTGTGCTCCTGTCTGCTCCTCCTGTCTGCTCCTCTTGTCTGCTCCTCTTGTCTGCTCCTGTCTGCTCCTCCTGTATGCTCCTCCTGTCTGCTCCTGTTTGATGAAAACTCAGGACAGTTGCCATAGCGATCAACACTGTCAAACTAATATTTTGTCTTTTGAATAGTTAAAAACTCCTCAAAATGTCGCCTATAACAAGAAGCTGAAATGTATGAATAGATCTTCACCATGTGCACACCTGAAGTTGTATTTGGAGTGTGATTCGGCCGTGAAAACATGGTTAAAGTTCTGAAAAGTCCTGCTTGAAAAATAAGTCTGATTTAATAATATTATGTAACACTGAAGTCTACTATGAGCATCTGGAGACATGACAATAGTTTCTGTCTGCGTTTTGTACAGAATCAGACAGATGACATTCATAATTATGTTAAATTTCGGTTGCAGTTGTATTTAGAGCTTTGCAGAGAGTCAATGTGTCACACAGGGACCAGAGGACGTCCACTGTCTGCTCCTCGTGTCTACTCCTGTCTGCTCCTGTCTGCTTTTGTCTGCTCCTGTCTGCTCTTGTCTGCTCCTGTCTGCTCCTCCTGTCTGCTCTTGTCTGCTCCTGTCTGCTCCTCCTGTATGCTCCTCTTGTCTGCTCCTGTCTGCTCCTTGTTTGCTCCTCCTGCCTGCTCCTCCTGCCTGCTCCTCCTGCCTGCTCCTGTCTGCTCCTCCTGCCTGCTCCTGTCTGCTCCTCCTGTCTGCTCCTGTCTGCTCCTGCTTCCTCGTCTGTATTTAGAGTTATGATTTGCACCTCGGGCTGGGAAAGGCGCACTGACCACAAGAGTTTGAGGAGATGACTGAGGAGCTGCGGTTTCCCTGTCATCTCCTGTCTGCTCCTGCCTGCTCCTCTTGTCTGCTCCTGTCTATGTTCCAGAATGATGAAAAGTCAGGACAGTTGCCATAGCGAACGACATTGTCAAACTAGTATTATGTGTTTTGAATGGTACAAAGCCGTATCCATGTGATGACTTTTATGGTCAGGGCAGGACTTGGGCTGGACGGGTTTAATCAATAACAATTTATTAACACCACTTTTTATTTATTTATTTATTTTTAACTAATTGCAAATGAGTATATTTATTTTTACTGACATTTTTAATGCACAATGAGCTGTTTGGGATCAGATTAGACAAAACCAGACCTACAGTTTATTAATATTTGTATATTTTGGTCTCTATTTGACTCTGGGCTGGTCAGTGGACAGATGTTTCTTCACAGATGTGTCCTTTATGCAGCTGAGCCTTCAGTTCTGTTGTGATGTATGGAATTATCATTATGTATTTAGAAACTATATGAGGCATGACGGCTCTGCACATCTGTAAATCTACTTACTACACAAAATGTACATTTATGAAGAGATACTAACAACAGTGCGCTGGTCAGACAGTGGCACTGGTCAGACAGGAGCCTCATGTGTCACAAACATCCTAAAATATAAAGCTCAGAGAGAGCTTTAGACAGAGCAGTGCCCTCAGTTAGCATCACACCTCCAGGGAATGTTGATGACATCAGCTGCGAAGTATCAAAAGCTTGCAATAAAGTAGATTATGTGGGTACAATATTAGTTAAACTACAAAAACCTCATAAAAAACAGCAAAATGATCCAGTACTACAGAGTGCACTCCTGTAGAGCTGGAGTCGTGGTCCAAACATGTGTGTGACTGTGTGTCCTGTGTGTGACTGTGTGTGTCCTGTGTGTGACTGTGTGTGTCCTGTGTGTGACTGTGTGTGACTGTGTGTGTCCTGTGTAAACACTGCTGCACTGACACAGTTCCAGACAGTCCATGTGCTCAGACACAAACACTAAAAACACCACTGACCCGGGACTTTTAGAGAAACTGGGTGAAGCTGAGGTTTGTACTGATTAAAACCACAGACGAAGAGCCAATCACAGCCCAGGAATCAGCACGAGGACAGGACCAGAGCAGAGTGAGGACCGACTTTTATTTTAATTTAATTAATTTTAATTTTAATTTTTTGGCTAAAAAAATACATACTGGGTCTTTAATTGCCTTATTTTAGACGGAGTATTTACTTCTATGTGGTATTAACTGTAAAACACAAAACATATTTAGATCTCCATGTTTCCTTTTATTGTTTTGCTCTGACTCCAAAGCCCTGCCCCCTTCACAGCGCTATCACATTACAATCAACATTAATGAAACTACTGCACATCACACCAGGTTTGTGAAGTCATAGTGTGTTGTTTTGTTTCATGGTTTTTTTGTATATTTATGAAGGATTGTCGTGTGGGAGCATGGGTGATGTAGGCTTGTGGGCGGAGCTTTACAGCATCTTCAAGGGACAAACAGATATATTTGTGTCGTCCGCAGAGTGGCGGGTGGAAGCGGCGGGTGGAAGCGGCGGGTGGAAGCGTCTTATATAACTCCGAGTGCGTAAGTCGGGATCAGTGGGCGAGACAGATCATTCGTTTAGGTTTTAGTGACTCAACGCTTTGGAAGCAACGAGCCACAAACCACAAGGCTCCACGTCTGAACTTAAATAGATTTTAGAATGACAGACACCAGGTCCTGGAGTAGTAGTAAAAAGTTTGTAGTAGTAATAGTAGTAGTAGTAGTAGCAGCAGCAGTAGCAATTATAGTAGTATTTTTGTAGTAGCTAGTTATTTTTACTATAAGCAGCATCTAAAACAATTATTGTATCTCCATCTGGATAAATATGTGCACTGATGTAGTTCAGATGTAGTACTACCTCAGCTGTAGTACTTGTATTTGATATACTGAGGTGTATTTGGCTCAGAGTAAACACAGTCACACATGTGCCTCTGGTTAGAATAAAAACACCATGTCGTCTGTGTTTGGACCATTTCCTGTTTTGGTGGTTTTTGGAGAAGCCTGGAACTGCCCTTTACCACACACTCACTCTCTCCTTTCACCCACTCTTTTTCTCTCTCCCTCTCTCTCTCTATACTTTCCTTTACCTCTCTCAGTCATTCTTTCACATCTTCCCCCTTCCCCTCTTTCTCTCCCCCCTCTTTTACTCCCCCCTTTATTGACTCTCCCCCTCTCTCCCTTCTCCCTCTTCCCT
This sequence comes from Periophthalmus magnuspinnatus, assembly GCF_009829125.3. Taxonomy (NCBI): domain Eukaryota; kingdom Metazoa; phylum Chordata; class Actinopteri; order Gobiiformes; family Gobiidae; genus Periophthalmus; species Periophthalmus magnuspinnatus. The sequence continues at coordinate 4,383,057 of NC_047128.1, read as the reverse complement.
CTCTTCCTCTTTCTCTCCCTCTCTTTCTCTCTCTCCCCCGTCTCTCCCGCTTCCCTCTTTTCCTCTTTCTCTCCCTCCCTCTCTCTCCCTCTCGTCTCTCTCCCTCTTTCTCTCCCCATCTCCCCCTCTCTCCCTCTTTTTCTCTTTCCTCTCTCTCCCCTCTCTCTTTCTCTCCCTCTCTCAATCACATCAGTCAGAATCCCCCTCTTCATTGACTCTCTCCCTCTCTCCTCCCTGTCTCTCTCTCTCTCCCTCTCTCCTCTTCTTCTCTCCCTCCCTCTCCCTCTGTCCTTCCTCTCTGTGTCTCTCTCCTCCTCACAGTCTGTATCCCTCTCTCCATCCTTCTCTCCTCCCTCTGTCTCTCTCTCCCTCTCTCCTCCTCTCTCTCCCCTCTCTTCTTCTCTCCCTCCCTCTATCCCTCTGTCCTTCCTCTCTGTGTCTCTTACTCTCCTCCTCACCTCAGTCTGAATCCCTCTCTCCTTCCCTCTCTCCCTCACTCTCCCTTCCTCTCCTCCCTCTCTCCTCCTCCCAGCAGTCTGAATCAGTGTTGTCTTTAAACAGGAAGTGCTTCATTCTCTTTTTCTGTTTTGAGTTCGTGGCTCTGACCAAACGAAGGCTGGTCCTGTTTTTCTCGACGTCCAACTTTTCTAAAAACAGAAACTCCAAAACCCCAAAACCCTCAAAAAACCCCCAAAACCTTGAAACCCCGAAACCCCGACAGGATGAGCGCCTCAAACACAAGAGCCATTCAGATGCTCAGGGCAAGTCCGAGCATCAGAATTATAGAGTCATGTGACCTGTGGAAACACACTCCGCCTATAGAAATATGTTTATACTCTGCAGGTTAAAAAAAACATTTATATTTTGAGTCACTGCAGCGCGGAAACATCTGGAGTTTTCATTTTTTGCTGAACTAAAGGTAAAAGGAGCTTGATGACATCACAAGGTGGAACGTCGCGTTTTGAGCTTTGGTGATATAGACAGACTGATAATAAAGTGTTACCCAAACATGAGATTATTTGAGACATTGTTTTCTCATTACTTTACTGCAAATGTCTCACAGTATTGCATTTAACTTATTTATCATCATAGAAACAAACACTACCAGTACTACCAGGCCAGATCTGTAGAGAGGTAGCAATAAAACATATCCGTGGAGACAAGCATGACGAACCTCTGCACCAGAAAAGTTACATGGTGCACCTTTAAAGCTAACGTTTGTGATTAGACTGGCCGACCCGCCCCTGTCGTATTCTCACATTTCACCACTAGATGGTGTCTACATTAGCGCAGCGGATAGTGCGCATCAGGTGACGGGAGGGAGAACAGGTTTTACATTTGTCTAAAATCTAGTTTATTTTTTAACATGGACGACTTAACAACGTTAATAAACCAGAGTCGATGGGACAGGAAGTGCGCACATGCTCACTTCCTGTTTGGAGCGCGGCAGCGGCTAACAGGTTAGCTATGTCCGTTTATACATACAGTCCATGGCCTTCAGTGACAGTGTAAATAATCAAACGTGTGTCCAGTCGTCAGTTGAAGTCTGACCGTCGCTGCTCTCAGACTTAATGAAGAAGAAGAGCAGGAGCTGTGATTGGCTGAGAGTTATATAACCCCGCCCACACATGTCAACAACACAAACACAGACGTCTGCGATGGGGATGTGCAAATGTCTGTTTTTACTCCCACAAATCAGGCACTTTTAGTTTAAGGTTTGGGGTAATTCGTGGGTTTGAACTTAGACACTTTACAAACAAATACGAGCAAATCCCTGGATTTTTTCTACAAGTTTAGTGACAATTAAAGATGCACTATGCAACTTTTCTGATGGACGGTCTGCCACCTGCTTGTCTCCATGGAGATGTTGTTGCTTTGGTTGTTTTATCTACTTGTTTCCATGGAGATAAGTTTAAGTTTAGAACATCAGGCAAATTGTGGCAGACCCTCCGACAGAAAAGCTACACAGTGTAGCTTTAATTTGAATTTTCAGTAATTAAAAAAATAAATTTATTAATTAATTAAATAAGTTAAAAAAAAGTGTAAATATGAGATTGAATTTCTGTTGCTTTAAAGAGAGGGCATTTACTTCTATGGGGTATTAAAGAGGAGGTATTTACTTCTATGGGGTATTAAAGAGGAGGTATTTACTCCTTGGGGTATTAAAGAGGAGGTATTTAACTTCTATGGGGTATTAAAGAGGAGGTATTTACTTCTATGGGGTATTAAAGAGGAGGTATTTACTCCTTGGGGTATTAAAGAGGAGGTATTTAACTTCTATGGGGTATTAAAGAGGAGGTATTTACTCTTTGGGGTATTAAAGAGGAGGTATTTAACTTCTATGGGGTATTAAAGAGGAGGTATTTAACTTCTATGGGGTATTAAAGAGGAGGTATTTACTCTTTGGGGTATTAAAGAGGAGGTATTTAACTTCTATGGGGTATTAAAGAGGAGGTATTTAACTTCTATGGGGTATTAAATAGGAGGTATTTAACTTCCATGGGGTATTAAAGAGGAGGTATTTAACTTCTATGGGGTATTAAAGAGGAGGTATTTACTCTTTGAGGTATTAAAGAGGAGGTATTTAACTTCCATGGGGTATTAAAGAGGAGGTATTTACTCTTTGGGGTATTAAAGAGGAGGTATTTACTTCTACGGGACATTAACTGTAACACATCACATATTTAGATCCATGTTTCCTTTTATTGTTTTGAAAATGCTAAATTCGACCAAAACAACGTATTAACATATTTCTTCCCCTCTGCTGTTTGTCTCATGAACACTTTATAATATCTGCACTAAACTGGACACTTTATAACACCGGCCACTTTAATAAGCCATGTTTGCACTGTTGTTCTGATGCTGCTGTTGTATATATTTTCTCCCTTTAAGTATTTCATTTGATTTTTTAAGCATATCTTTTTAACTTTGTGCATGCCCTTATTTGTATTTGTATTTATTCAGTGTGTTTATGTTGCACTTTTTCACCGAAGCAAGTTCCTAGTTTGTGAACTGTGTTCACAGACTATGGCAATAAAAGTCTTCTGATTCTGATTTTATAAGTAGGCGTAGGCTTGTGGGCGGAGCCTCGTACAGAATCTCACAGCTAACCATAAGGAGGGTTTGAATAGGGCCCAGGAGAGTTCTCTAGATTACTCAAACATGCATGGATGATCTAAAACCTCTTCAGACATGTTTTTAATGAAAGAACAGTGTTAGAACATGGGACAAAGACACAAAAATAACTGACCCAGAAAAACTCCCTGAGGACTGCAGTGTTTTGTTGCGTTTGATTGACACATATAGGGTATTTCTGCACTGCCGTTGTAAAATTAATATGACCCTGCCCAGGCCTGTGTCCATTTTGGCTTCTGTTTTTCCCCTCCATTGACCCAAATCCAAAATAAAACCGAGTATTGCACCAAGGAGCGAAACCACAACGACCAACACTCACTACAGCTCGACGTACACAATAAAAACGTCCATCTGTGGTTGGGTCAGTGCATTTCTGGCCCTCCTTTCCAACACTGGGGGCCCTTCCTGGTGTCTGTGGTCCATCGTTGAGCAGAGGTGGTGCAAAACAAGTCATTTGGACAAAGACAGACAAGAATGTGGCCTCCATCATTGTCCACAGCCTCCTGGGATTTGTGAAAGTGAAGAATGAGGTTTATGGGCAGAAACCGAACGCCACATTTGAGGTTTTTCTGTTTGTTTATCAACTTCTGTAACTGTGAGTCTGAACAGCTCACAAACTCAAGAGGTTTATGTGCTGTATATACATGATTTTAAATACATATATGTGATTTTACACACATATACATGATTTTATGTTTATTTTTGCAGAAATCAAAGTAATTAAAGCCAAATCAACACAGACTGAACCAAAGTGTGTCAGTCCAAATATATATGTTTAGAGATTATAACTTTAGTCCTGGTTTAGCCCTGGTTTAGTCCTGGTTTAGTCCATGTTTAGACCTGGTTTAGTCTTAGTTTAGACCTGGTTTAGTCCTGGTTTACTCCTGGTTTACTCCTGGTTTAAACCTGGTTTAGTCCTGCTTTAGTCCTGGATTAGTCCATGTTTAGACCTGGTTTAGTGCTGGTTTAGTCCTGGATTAGACCTGGTTTAGTCCTGGTTTAGTCCTATTTTTTAGTCTTATTTTAGTCCTGGTTTAGTCCTGGTTTGGTCCTGTTTTTTTTAGTCCTGGTTTAGTCCTGGTTTAGTCCTGGTTTAGTCCTGGTTTAGTCCTGGTTCAGTCCTGATTCACTCCTGTTTTTTAGTCCTGGTTTAGTCCTGGTTCAGTCCTGTTTTTTAGTCCCGGTTTAGTCCCGGTTTAGTCCAACTAGTGCTTAGAGATTATAACTATACTCATTCTACACTGGTCACATGTTTTTGTTTTTTATTTTTACAACTTTCTATATTTTATGAACACACAGACGACATCAGATAAATGAAGATATATGGATTTATATAGCAAAGAAAAAAGTGAAATTACTCTATTTTTTATATTCAAATCCTCAAAGTAATCACCTTTTGCTTTGTTGAATAATATTAGTAGTATAAATATATTTCTCACTTCATATATTTGATGCTTTCTGTGTGTATATAAAACATAGAAAGTTGTAAAAATAAAATAAAATACTGAATGAGAGAGTATATGTCCAAATCTTTGACTAGGAGTCGTATATTGACTTTTCTATAGCCCTTAGTTAATATAAAACAGCTCCAAAAACAGTAATGCTGCCCTCTGCTGGACACAAACGTGTACAGCTGATTACACCAGGTCCATGTTTATACCATAGACTGTACACATAAATACACTTATATATTTCTTTTACATATATACCGGGGAAGACCAAGGACACTCTGGGGGGACTGTGTCTCTCTGGCCTTGGAACATCTTGGGGTCCCACCGGAGGAGCTGGAGGACGTGTCTGGGGTGAGGGAAGTCTGGGAGTCTCTGCTTAGACTGCTGCCCCCACAACCCAACCTCGGATAAGAGGAAGAAAATGGATGGATGGATGATATATTTAATTGGTACTGTGCAGGGATGTCACACTGTTTATCAGTTACCATGGAGACAGGAAGACAAAAAAGAAAAAAATACAAAAGTGAAAGTGTTCATGGTTCTATTTAGGACTTTGATTTTACAAACTGAACCCAAGTATGTGAATGTAAAATGTTCAAACAGATTAAAGTTGCACTGTATAACTTTTTTTGGTGGAAGGTTCATCATGTTGCTTCTCGTTACTGCTTTGCTTAGAATGTTTCACAGTGTGGTATTAAACTTGTCTATCTCCGTGGAGACATGCAGATGATGCAACCAGGCCAGGTTACATACCAGCTCTGTGGAAAGGTGAGCCCAGAAGAATGTTTTTCAATGTATTTTTCACCTAGAAAAACATCGAAATTAATGAATAAATGAAAGAAAGGTTTAATGTAATACGGTGGAACATTTCAGGCAAAGCAATAACATCTCCATGGAGACAAACAGGTCAACCCTCCATCAGAGGCTCAGTGAGAAGAAACGACGAGAAAATGGATAAAGCTCTGAACATTATAGATCCGCTTTAATGAACAGATGCAAGAAAGGTAGGTTAATGTCATATTGTGGAACATTTCAGGCAAAGCAACAACATCTCCATGGAGACAAGCTGGTTACATATTGCACCTGTAAGAATCTTAATGTGTGTTGCTGCTGACACCTGGTGGACAGAACAAAAACTGCACATTAAAATACTGAAATATCCCATTATTACTTAATACTTTATATTCTCAGATACACTGGACATGTCTGATTGCTGCTTTTAAACGTAAAAACCATTGACCTCTAGATTATCAGCGCACAGAGGTATTTTTTAGACAATAATTTTCATTCAATCTAAAAAAAAAACAAAAAAAAAAACAGAACATAACATTGGTCACAGTATGAAACAATAGTACCGTGTCTTTAAAATGCGACAGCTCTGAGCACGTTTGGCGAGCAGAATACTAAAACTACACATATAAATTAACATTATTCCTATGGCGTACAAAGATTGGCTAAAATGCTAAATGCTAAATACCTTTCCGCTCTTTAAGGCCAACATCATCCAAGTCCTTTGTCGCATGTAAAAAAAACAGCAGATATGAAATTTCTTTTGCAAAACATTAAACATTTTAGGCAAAGCGTTCGGGTTGGCAGGTTGTTCATTTGATAATTGTCACAGAAACAAAGCAGCTCTGTTCATAATACTAAAAAGGCAGCGGTAGCTTTGGTAATAAATAGACTAAAGTTGGCGAGTCTTTGCACAGTATGTACCGTATTTTCCGGAGTATAAGTCGCACCAGCTAAAAAATTGATAATAACGAGGAAAAAAACATATTTCACATATAAATTGCATCCCTGGACAAACTATGAAAAAAAGTGTAATTTATAGTCTGGAAAATACGGTAAGTTGAAAAGTTAAATGCTGCAGCTTTAATTTGTGAAACCAGCCCTAATGACAGCACGTTCTTTCTAGACCGTTCATATAATTATGTAAAGTCGTTGATAAGATGCAATGGCATGTTTTTTTTGGCAGATTCTGGTGAGTTCTGGCTTGTTTGAACCGTTTACCACTCAGAAGTTTGGACACACTTTTGTATTAATATTTCATTTCCTTCCATGATTATTCACGTGGTAGTTTCTCCCTGAAGCATCCAAACTATGTGGAACGTAGTAAACAAAGTATAAACTCAAAATAACTCCAAACTTGTTTTATATTACAGGTTATATATTACGCAAAACTGACTCTTGTGATGTTATGTTGTTTCCTCCTCAAAAACAGACCTGGAGTTGTGTTTTGTTTCATTCACACATGTTTGAGTAACACTTTATTATTAGTCGGTAACATCTCCAAAACTCAAAACGCTCTGTTCCACCTTGTGATGTCATCAAGTGGTAGTTTTCAAGTGAACAGCTCCTTTTACCTTTAGTTCAGTAGAGAAAAGTAGCAATTCCAGGTCTGAAATGATCCAAATTCTAGAAATGAAGGTGTGTGGAGTTTAAAAAACACAATGGAGCACTTCCTGTGTCACCACATGATGACATCACAAGGTGGAACAGAGTGTTTTCCGTTTGAGAGAAGAAATCAGCCTAAATCTAAAGGTTTGTTTGTGTGTTAAACATGTGTGAATGAAACAAAAACAAAAAACTCCAGGTCTGTTTGTGAAGAGGAAACGACATTAGAACCGATCAGAGAATAGCGTCATATGAGCACTTTAAAATAATTAAAAATGGCCACCTTTTACTTTACTTTGACCCTGTTTACACTTACGTCATGTCTTGAGCTCCACAAAGCAAAGAGAAGACACTTTGACGGTTTAAATATCAAATACAAAACATATTTAGTTGAGTTATTTGACTTTTTTCTTTACAACATAACTCCATACATCTTGCTTCACATATTTGATGTTTTCTGTGTTTATATAAAATGTAGAAAGTAGTAAAAAAAAAAAAAGAAATAAAAACATTGAATGAAAGGGTTGTGTCCAAACTTCTGACTGATCATGTTTATAGCAACACTTCAACAACTTCCAATCCAATCCAAACATAAATTCAATGCTTATTTCTTTTACTCCAGCTCTTTTAAATGTATTTTTCTGCATGACCCCACTCCGCTGCTAATCACACATTACAAACTCTTTCCCATTGATAAACTTGTTACCTAAGACTAAGCTACGTTCATTAAGCGTAAATGGGGTCAAAACTACAGTTCTTCTGGTACTAGCCCTTAACAAAACTCTTACGACCAAAAGCCTGTTAGGATTTCATGTGCAAAAATGTCCTAAAGTCACACAAATACGCAGCACTAAGGGGTTTATTTAGGAGAAGGCGTTAGAATAATAAGGTAACGCAAAGAATAAATGCGTAATATGTAATAATAATAATAATAATATGTACTGTATTTTCCGGAGTACAAGTCGCACTGGAGTATAAGTCGCACCAGCCAAAAAATTTATAATAATGAAGAAAAAAAACATTTCCCATATAAATCGCATCTGAGTACAAGTCACACACCAGCCAAACTATAAAAATTATTGCAACTTATCGTCCGGAAAATACGGTAAAGTGTCATCTGTTTGTTCATTTTTTGTTTACTTTTATGCGAAGCACTTTGGGCATCTTAAGTTGTATTTAAAGGCTCTATATAAATAAAATCGACTTGAATAAAAACTAGTTAAGCACTTACATGTTTGCAAATTATAAGATAATAAATAGATTTTAAAATACAGTGTTGTCATGTATTTTGAGAAAGGCCCGTCTTATCACTGACTGAAATAACAGAGCGGAGTGAGAGTGAGGCTACAAGAGGCTTTCCAGTTGTGTCTCTAGAATTGTAGCTCCCCCTGGAGGCTGCTGTGATGCTGCAGGACACAGAGGAGGGACACTTTTGTTCTGAGGGATGTTATTCTCCTCAACCTGCGCTGACACTGAATCTATTATTGTTATTGCCTGGGATTCAGAACACACATTTCTTCAATACTTTATATAAATGTGATTCTGGTCACCGGTGAATCTCCCTCAGTTTTCAGAAGGACATGATTGACAGGTGGATTGGCCAATCGGGGACAAGCATGTGTCAAAACAAACATGGCAGCTTATAAGATGGAAAAATATCCCGCAAAACTGAAAAACATGGAGGATTTCTACAGAATCGATGAGTGAAACCTGAACTTTGTCAATCTGAGGTGAGATATATTAGATTTGGTTTGTAAATGAGTCACATGAATCAATGAAAAAAAACCAAAAAAAAACTTAAAAATCTGATGTTTGAGACCGAGGTAACCTGACATGTTCTATATAAAAAATACAGATCATTCTAGATTTACCAGGCAAACGTTTCTTGTGTCGTTCAGCTCTGTTTGCTTGAGCTGCCCCTCGAGGACAGATAGAGAGATGCTGATTGATTGCTTGATTGATTGATTGACAGGTAAATGCTTTAGCTGTGTTTGGCTGGTTTGGCTGTGAGCTGCCGTTCTCTCTCCAGCTCCTTCTCCCTCTGCTGCTCCTTCTCCAAAAGGTCTTTCTGCTTCTGCTGCTGCAACTTCAGAGCTTTTTTCTACAAACAACAAAGAGAACACATTAAACAAGATGAACTCCGCTTTATCTTGTATTTAGAAAAAACATATCATAGCTGTAGATCAGAACTACATATATTTTAGATTTTTTTTTCATCTAAATTGCAAGAGAACACAGGATTAGTCAAACACGCTTGAATCAAACGTCTCAACCACTGTTTACTTTTAGTTTTGTCGTTTTCTCGTGAAGCATGATCATCTCTTTCCTGATGTTCACCAGTTTGTTGTGGTAGATTTTGGCTTCTGTGAACTGTAAACACAAACACAGTGAACAGAGTTTTGTTAGTATTAGACAACAGCAATTACACAGTTATTTTTTAAAGGCAGGTTTATTTGTACAGCACAATTCGTGCCAAAGTGCTTTACAGAATAAGAAAGACATTAAAATCACAATACGACAAATCAAAACATAAATAATCATCATAAAATTATCGTTAAAAGAGAAGAGGCAGAATAAAATCTATATAGCGGAGATGGGAGTTGAGTCTTGAATGTACCAGAGCGTTGAGGTCCAGCAGAGCGTTACAGTCTCTGAACTTCGTCACCTCTTGGTCCAAAGTCTCCAGTAAAATCACCTGGTTTTGTCTGTTTGAAGAAGGAACAATAAGACAAAAACGGCGTTCACCTGATTGTAAATGGTACAAGGTCAAAAGGTCATGGAAAGCACTTTACATCAAGGAACCACTCACACATTCACACACCAGCGCACACAGACACTGCGGGCGAGGGGGGGGTTAAGTATCTTTCCCACGGACACAACAACAGTAGTCATTTGTGGGAGCTGGAATCGCACCGACAACCTGTGGGTCAGTGGGTCTGACCGCTCGAAAACAGAGAAAAACATCCTCTCTGTCCTGGATTATGATGATATAATCCACATGCAGAACCACCCCAGGAGAGAGAAAGAGGAGAGGAGAAGAGAGGGCGGGAGAGAGAGGGAAGGGAAAGAGAAAGAGGAGGGGAGGAGAAGGAGAAAGAGGAGGACAGAGGCAGGAGAGGAGGAGAGAGAGAGAGAGAGGAGGAGAGGCAGAGAGGAGGAGGAGAGAGAGAGGAGGACAGAGGCAGGAGAGGAGGAGAAAGAGAGAGAGAGAAGAGGAGAGGCAGAGGAGGAGGAGGAGAGAGAGAGAGGAGGACAGAGGCAGGAGAGGAGGAGAGAGGAGGAGAGGCGGAGAGAGAGGAGGAGAGAGAGGAGGAGAGGAGAGAGGGAGGGAGAGGGGGAAAAGGGGGGAGAGCAAGAGGAGAGGAGGACAGAGGCAGGAGAGGAGAAGAGAGGGAGTGAGAGAGAGGGAAGAGGAGGAGAGAGAGGGAGGAGGAGGAAAGAGAAAGAGGAGGGGAGGACAGAGGCAGGAAAGGAGGAGAGAGGGAGGAGAGCAGGAGGAGAGGAGGACAGAGGCAGGAGAGGAGGAGAGAGGGAGGGAGAGTGAGTGAGAAAGAGGGAGGAGGAAAAAGGAGAGGAGAAGAGAGGGACAGGAGGAGAGAGGGTGGGATGGGAAGGGAGGAGGAGAGAGGGAGAAGAGAAGAGCAGAGGTGGAGAAGAACTTTTAATCCAAGATCTCATGATTGTTTACATCTAAAAACTGGCTGCACTAGAACTGAAATGGGAAAATATACTTATTTTGCATTTATCCTCACACCTGCTCCTGTTTTTAATGTTTTAAATGGACCTGTGCAGATAAGTGTTTTGTTTTTGTTTGTATTGTTGTGTATTTTAACAGGGAACTCATGAAATAGACTCTGTTTCTCTCACTGGGCCTTTCCCCGTAGAAATAAAGACACATGAAAAAATATCTACAGTCAAGTCGGACTTTGAAACTTTTCAAACTTGTAAAACGCAAAACAATTATAAGCCATTATTATGATTATTTTTAAAAACTATTTTTCACTGCGTACCTTGTGATCACGTGACTCTTATGCATTTAATACAGTGTGGAAAAGTATGTGAGCTTTAAATAAATAGACAAAATAAACATGTGACTGCCTCCTTAGTCAGTCTTCTTCTGCTTAAACTCACGTGAGCTCCTGGAGGACTCTCTTGGAGTTCTGCAGATCAGGCAGATAGTGAGACAGCAGCCCCTCTGTGAGTCTTTCCACAGCTCCTCTGTCCACACAAATGCTGTCCTCAAGAACCGGCTCTGGAGGCGGCTCTGGGTCCTGCTCTGACGGGGCATCTGAAAGAAAAAAATACAGTTTATAATTTCAATCAAATCTGCAGACCAAGAAAATATCTGTTTTAAATGCGCTATTGGTTTATAACTCGCTCTGGATCCTGCTCTGTTGCAAGATTTACTACAATAATACCAATCGATACTTTTTGTGATGTCAGCAACATTCCCTGGGGATGTGATGCTAACTGTAGGCACTGTTCTGTCTGAAGCTCTCCTAGACTTTAATCTGAACATAAAGAACTGACTTAGCTGCACTACAACAGATGAGCTGATTTGTGCTGTTAAACAAGTCCCTCTCACATAACATTACAGTCACATGCTAGCTAGCATTAGCATTAGCCAACAGTTTTTCAGTGAGTCACTCTCAGCTTTTTGTTGAAAATCAAACTCTTAAGCAGAACCAGAACGCTGATGACCACAGGCTCCAGAAAATGTGCAATTTTAATCCATTTTGTATTTTTTCTTGAGTTTTCAGACAATCTTAAAAACATTTTTCATATTTGGCAGTGTTTGCTAACGCATGCATTGTGTCACCATGGTAACAGCTGATTATTCTGCCATAGACATACATAAAGAACTTCCTCCCAGCGTGACGTCACTGTAAGTATCAACACAGCTCGCGATGGAACGTCAAAAAGCGGCCGTTACCATGGAAATCCGCCATGTCTGTGACAATAGTGCAAAACTCTCATATCCTGGAGTTTCATAAACGGGATATTGGCTTCTCCCGGATATTGAAATCAAGATACTGCATTTGTACGGACACACACAAAACCAGGATACTCAAAAAACACAATCATAACTGGGATACTCGAGCAAATATACAACACTATAACACTTTACTGGCTCACTGTTGAAAATACATCCATCTCTGTATAGTGTCAGAAAACATTTGAATGAACGCTAAGGCTAGCATTTAGCATCTTAAAATCTCCATTGGTTTAACATAGGCTCAGTCAAAATTTTATGAGGCATGACATCGAGCTCTAGTCCAAACAATATAAAGCAACACTCCTGCATTACTAGTAAATGGCTGTTTTACTTGTGCTACGGCTTACTAGAAACTGTATTAATAATTTTATAATGCAATGCCATATAGTTATAACTTATTTATACTTTATTTTGGATCCTCCTCTGTTGATAGACTTGTTAAAATAGAATTAATACCAAACAATATCTAAGCAAGAGTAAAGGGATGTTTTATATGAGACACTAAAATGGTAAACGGTCACTTTTTATATAGAACTTTTGCACATTCAAGACACTCAAAGAACTTTACATCAAGGAACCACTCACCATAGATGCATGTTAATTAATTCAAAATAAAATAATTGTATGTTTCTGTTGTATTTATCTGATGGTAAACAAACACATTACCTTGTCGTATTCACACATGTAACACTGTTTATCTTTAGGTTATCTTCACACCCAACAGACCACTTAACAATCCCATGGAGTACAGATCCACCCTTTTGTAAACTTGCTTTTCATTTGCCTATTCATAGCAACCGAGCCATTCAAATCAAGACGCTATAGATTTTGAATGGAGAAAGGTCCTTGAAATCAGCTCTTCAAATCAGGAAGGAAGGATCTGCGCAGAACCCGTGAATGGTCCTATAGTTTTCATGTTTATTCCTCACAAAAGAGCAGTTTAGTGGGTCGTTTTGAAGTCTATGGGGAAACATTTTGTGCATCTATTCCTCCTTGTATTGTGTTAAGTTCACATTGAAAGACATGCATTCATGTGTGAATAGTGTGGTTTATGATTTCAGTCATGACCCATTTGGTTTATGGAGCTGAATACATTGTGTCATACATGTGAATCTGGTTACATAGGATTACATAACTTCTGCATGCCAAGACTGAGGATATCCACATGATCAAAATCTGACTATTGGGCCTTTATTATTATTTAGTGTGTGTCAGTTCTGCCATTTAAAACATTGTACCGTTTTATTCTTAAGATGTAGCCTTTAAACTTGTTTGATTTCTTATTTAAAAGGGTGAAATATCGTGTACTAAACTTTTGAAAGACCAAAATATCAAATATTCTCAGAAAATATGTTGTGGGGTTTTGATGAGAACTGCTTGTAAATAAATCAATAGAAACAACAATAATAAGTTTGGTTCATGCTCTGATGATGTACAGTTGTTGTTGTTGTTTAAATCATATTGTGCACCACTATACACTGCCCCCCTCTGGAATCATTACAAAAAAGACAGTTTCCAAAGGCTGCAGGTGGATCATAATGACACTTTTTTAATGATGCGTGCTCTTTGCAGATGTTCTTGAGGAGGCCACAATGGACTAGTGCGACTGAGATGTTTGTTAAGAACTTTAATGCACAGTTTTATTTGCAGCTGAAGTCAGAAAATGAAATAATAATGTCACTCACAAACATAAGATTCAGTGCAGTTTGCTTCAGTCCGAGATGTGAGACACTGGTGTGGCTCTTTTTAAAACGTAAATGTTACTGTTTGTATTGTCACTGTCCTTGTCTGTTTTTAAAAATCGACCATGAGTCTGGAATAAAGATTAACTGAATTGAATATAAGAGACCTGTAGGTGAACTTTCTCTATATGGGAATTATCTCAGAATGGACAGTGTTAGCTACTTTAGGCACACAGATTAATTTGCCTTCTCATTTATAAAGTCCCACGCCCCCTTTTAGTCAGTTAATCAGTGCACAGGGCAGGTCTTTCTTCAGTTAACCAATAAGTTTTAGTGTTTATCCATAGTAGTGTTATTAATATAGTTATTTTTACAATTTAGAGAATAGTTAAAGTTTTGTTTGTTTGTTTTTTTTAAACTTCTTAAGAGATTTAATATTGAACAGTTATGTAAAGTCGGCTGGGCTAGTAGCAGCTAACCCTTCTCAAGATGTTAAAAGTAGATACCATTATAGTTAAAGTGAAGGTATTTTACTTCTATGGGGAATTAACCATATTTCCTTTTATTAGAGAATAGTTAAAGTATGGTTACATAAACCTCTCAGATGACGTGGATGCACATTTGCCTATTGTTGGCAGCTCTTGGGGTGTAGACTCTAGGGAAAGGGCCACATAAAACATCATACCATTGGATCTACATACCTTCACTTTGTCTCTGTTCATCTTGAGATTCTGCTCCTTCACCCTCTCTCCCCTCTTCCTCCATGGACTGCGACTGCAAAGGGCAAACTTTCCAGTCAAACCTGAAATAGACGTCAATATCAGACAAACTATCTCTACAGAGCCTCGGATATTATCAGTACAAACATTTTAGCAGCATGATCATTTCAAAACATCACCACAGAGGAAGCTAGCAAGGTAACTCAAACTTCAATTCTTAAAGCGTATATTGTGCGTTTTCTGGAAAGACTGTTTTCAAATGCACTTACGGTTTGTTGTGGATTAGTTTACCAAATGAAAAATGTGTAGTTTACGTATTAGAATGGAAAAAAGAGACGGGTTTTGAGATTTCTTGCTGCGTCTAGCAAAACCTCATGTGACTGTTTAGCTATGTCCTCACGTGACCACACAGAGATGTTTCAATGAGGGGAGATAACTGTATGAAACGGACGCTGAAATTAATCGATAATATTTATTTAAGCAGCAATAAACTTGAAATAATGTAAAAAATAGAGCAGTTATTTGAAAATTAATCGAAATTAATTTGTCTCAGTGCGAAATTAGAAACAAAAATATATATATATAAAAAATAAAAAAAATGTAAAGCTGCTACGAAAGCTATGCTAGTTATAAACTGTCAAAGGCTAATACGTAAAACTTACAAAAAATAAAAAATAAAACCGAATGCGTTTCTTTCTTTGCTAAACGTGAAAAAGCTACATCGAGATTTATTTTATTTTTTAGAGATCTTTTCACCTTAAACAATCTCTTCCGTTACTTCCGCGTTGAGGAGGAGGCGAGTCGCGGTGAGTACGCACTGAGTACGCACTGCAACATTATAGTGATACTTTTTAGACTAAACAAGACGTTAAATTATCCAGGCAATACACCGATTTGAAGGTAAGTCCAGTGTGTATTTTTACATGAAACAGCACGGGTATGGGAGTTGTCGTTTTGTCCAGAAAATGTGTAAAAAGTGTGCTAATGGTTAGTAGCCCGTTACTGTTTAGCCAGCGCTGAGGTAAACTTGAGCTCAGCACTTTGACTGTTGTGTTAAATCTGTTGTGCATGGTCTCGTTATGAGGTCTTTAAATCTCCTGAAATGCTGAATTATACGTTTTTCCCCAATAAAGATACATATACAGGTTATGACTTTGTAGAGAAAGGTCATCTCTTTCGGCCCTGATCCAAGAAATTGTTCACATATGGACAAACTCCCCTTTACTACAGGGTTAAAATGATGACCTACATACTTTAAATTACATTATATGAGTGTTTTAATCCTTTTATTGCCATTGCTATGTGTCATAACCTTTTTTTTTTTCTTTAAGTCAATTTTTTTCTGTCTGTTGGTTTGTCACTATAAGGCTTAATGTAGGATTAAAGTTGTTATGTGCATGAATAATTATAACTTTAACAGAGAATAATCCTCATATGGCCCCCTTGTAATACAAATTAACCTCCTAAAACCTGAGCTCTTGCATGGGTTTATTAATTTGTCTATTTGTTTATTTATTTATTTTTTTATTAATGGGCCTGATGAGTGTAAAAACTAATAATTATCTTTTACATTTTGTAGTTTCTGAGAAAAATGATGTTCACATATGAGGACATTCATTTTACATTTTAATCATTTTGATAGAACATTTGAATAATGATTTTCAAAAAATATGGATTAAGTGCCTGAACACAGCAGCATTTGTCCTGAGTAAAAACAAAATGAGAAACAACATTTGTGCCTTTTGGATCAATGTGGCTGGCTCATTTGAAGTGCTGCTAACTTCAAATGAGCCACATTGCAGGAAGACATGTGCCTTTACAAAAAATAAAAATAATAATGTTGCTGTTCTTGTGCATTGTGGCCTAGACAAACCAAAATGTGTTGTCCACATATGTGAACACCAGGTCCTAGGAGGTTAATAGGAAGAGGGTCCAATTCTGGGCCCTCTAAGACCGTGCGACCCCAGATAAGACCCCTTTGTCCCCCCCATTGACCTATGTGTGGATAAGTTGTTTTTTTTCCTCATTCTGGTGATATAACGGCCATTATCTTTGTTGCCACTTATCACGGTTATATAAAATGTTCCACAAATGATTATTGTCGACCCTTTTTATCACTATAAACGGTATCATTGTTTATTATTGTTTATTGTCCCATTCCTTGTCAGTATGCTGTATTTGTTCTCGTAGACCTTCATGTATTGTTCCCATCTATATATATCTGTTTAATCAGGTTCACGGGCCCTTTGTAATTGACACAAGGCGGAAGTGTTTGTTTAGACAGAAAATGGATCCTGTTCTGTAGGATGGTGATTACTGCCTGAGGTGACTCTGCCACTTACTAATATTGAGTCATTATAAATCTTTATATTGCAGTACAGTATAAGGTCAGTAACTTGATAGAGAATTTCATGAATAAGCATCAAAACCATCGATGATAAAAATGCGAAACAAGACATTAAATCAAATATGTAAATGCAGAGATGCAAGAAGTACAGATACTGCAGCAAAAAACTGCTAAAAATCACATCTACTTAAGTAAAAGTATTAAAGTACCCGTTTAAAAATGTACTTAAGATTTTGAGATCTAATAAACCTCCAAATGTAGTGATTTTGATAAAGAGTTGAGCTGAGCTGATTTGAGCTTTGAATTTTTGTCATTTTTTTCTGGATGCTTTTATTTGCAAATTTTACTCAAATTATGAAGTTGAAAATAAATAAACCCTCAGCCTTTTCAGCAGGTCTCAAACGGTAATGAAAAATACTTTTACTTTTCAGT
The DNA here is from genome assembly GCF_009829125.3 of Periophthalmus magnuspinnatus. Classification (NCBI taxonomy): domain Eukaryota; kingdom Metazoa; phylum Chordata; class Actinopteri; order Gobiiformes; family Gobiidae; genus Periophthalmus; species Periophthalmus magnuspinnatus. The sequence goes on along the minus strand of NC_047128.1, from coordinate 4,365,901 downwards.
CCTGTTCATAAATGTAGTGGAGTAAAAGTAAAGATGATCCACTTTAAAATGTACCTAAGTATAATTTTTAGTTATCTCTACTTTACTTAAGTACAGTACTACTTTTACTTCATTACGTTCCATCACTGTGTAAATGTCCAAGTGCAAAATTCAAACTAGACTATTTTAAATACTAATGTTAATGTTCTGATGATACAGTAGACCGATGATAAACTTGTCTCAAAATGGTAAATTGGCAAATAGTTAATAGTTTAATAAGTTAATTAACCCAACAAATCCTTTTAAGTTTGAACAAGACTCTTAATCTTATTAAATCTGCCCCATGATGTCACATAACTCCAGTGTCTCATACTGTGGACCAGTTTGAAATATTTGGACAAACTCAGGCTTAGTACTCGGTCTGTTTGTGCTTCCCATTCAACTACTACTACCTCTACTACTACTACTGTCTGTCTACTACTACTACCTTCTGTCTACTACTACTACTACTACTTGTGCAACTACCACTAACTTTACTACTACAACTAGTAATACCCCTGCTAGTAATGAGGTCTTTAAATTTCTGTCTACAACTACTATTACTACAACTGACTGTCTACTACTAGTACAACTACTAATATTGCTACTACAACTACTACGAGTACAACTACCACTAACTTTGGTACTACAACTACTAATACTACTACTACTACTGTCTCTTTTCCACTACTACTACTACTACAACAATTGTCTGCTACATGTCAATATTCTCTCACCATTACTACTACTAATATTACTATTAGTACAACTACTACAGCTACTAATACCACTGCTAGTATTGTCTGTCTATTATTACTACTATTACTAGTACTACAACTACTACTAGTGCAACTACCACTAACTTTGCTACAACAGCTACTAATACCACTACTAGTAATGAGGTCTTTAAATTTCTGCCTACAACTACTAACTTTGCTACTACAACTACGACCACTACTACTCCTGCTACTACAATTGTCTGCTACATTTCAGTCTTACCTCATCATTACTACTACTATTACTGCTTCTACTCCAGAGTGTGTACTCCTGTCGCCTGCTCCGCTCGTGTCAGTCTTACATGTTTTGTTTTTCTCTCTCACAGAAACATAATCACAGCCTTGAACTCTGAGATGTCGTCTCCTCGTCGTCTCTGGTTTGCGCTGGTCCGATGATCACCTGAGCCGACACTTCTCGCACTTTCATTAGTTTGACCCGGGTCGCCTCTGTCACCTGCGTTTTACGACCATGTCGGGCGGCAGCTTCTTCAGCAAAATGCGGTCCGCCTTCCGCAAAGACCGTAACGACTGGGACTTGAGCGACACGGCGCCTTTCGAATTCTCAGACGAGCTGGTCGAAGACGATGGGCCCAAGTTCAACAAGCTGAGGGTGGTGGTGTCGGGGGAGATGTCGGACTACGCCTCGGGGGTCGCCGGGAACGGGCTGGCGGTGAACACGCTGGTGGTCGGAGGAGGGGATGATGATGATTCTTTGCTGGATGCGAGTTTGGGGAGTCCCGGGACCAACCTGGATCCGTGCGAAAATTGCATCAGGAGGAAGGAGAACCTCAAACACAAGAAGGTGATGAAGAGGCTGATCATCGCGGCGACGCTCTACTTCCTGTTTATGACCGGAGAAATAATCGGTAAGAGATTTAAGATTTACTACAGTTTAAAACATAACTGTAATCTTATCTGACTGTTTACATTATCTGGATTACAAACTTTAACACAAACAAGTAGTGATGGGATTTTCAGCTCTTTTATGGGATCCGAATCTTCATTTCAAAGAGCCGTTCCAAAGACTGGCTCCTTGACAGTTTATTTATATGACAGAACAAACTAATCAACCGAGACTTCGATGTGTTTAAAATGGTTCAAACTGAGAGTGGGAGTGTGTTTATGCTTTGAAATTATCATAATAAAAAATAAATAAATCTAAATAAAAGTTCCACTACAACAATAATAATTTTAAAACTAACGATTATTCTGATGTTTTATGACTGTTTTTTTTCTGCAAAAATCTCTCACTTGTGTTGGCAGCTCTGATTCTTGTGTTGGTTCAGAGTAAATATGCATAAAAACTAGAATTTGAAAAGATTCGGTTCTTTTAAAACATGAGATCCGATTCCGACAGTTCACATAAAGGAACCGTTGAAAAGATGCGACTTGTTCACGATTGTCTCATCACCATAAAAGTCACTCAAAGCGCATCAAGGAAACACTCACCCATTCACACACATTCATACACCAGTGTACGCAGACACTGGGGCTTAGGTGGATTAAGTGTCTTGCTCAAGGACACAACAACAGTATTCATTTGTGGGAACTGAAGTCATACTGCCAACCTGTGAGTCAGTGGACAAACGCTCTACCAACTGAGCTACTGTCTTTATAACAAACACAGCGACATTCGTAGATCAAAATACCAAAAAATATTACATTTTCTCTGATAATGATGCACTTTAATCGTAATATTCTGTCATTAGAAGCGTTCAGTCTCCATTTAAACTTTTGTTTGTTTAAAAATATACTAAAAATCACATTGTGCAACAGAAATTATAGTCGACTACCAACATAATCTTTAGTCCCAGACCTAACATTTATTTTAAGATTAGTTTATTGATTCAAAAACTATAATAATAATAATAATAATAATTCACAGTGTGCATAAAGTCAGTTGATCAAATATCTTAATCAGACTTGTTCTGTTGTACTCGGTGGTTTCCAAAGTGTTTTCCCTCATTTAATAACCTCTAATGGGCTCCATTAGTGGCAGGAAACATCAAGACGGGCCTGGATTTCTTGCCGTGTTTCGCTGTAGCAGAGTCTCATCACAGGTTCAGATTCATCTTATCTTTTGCTTTAGTCCAGTATTGTCTCGTATCTTTGTTCCAAACTTGACATCTTTAACACAGCCCCACAGAACCATGATACACACTGTGGCTTCTGTTGAGGAGGAGACATTTCTTAGGGGTTCATTCAAAACGACGCCTCTTTAATCAACAGGACGCCTCAAATACAAAAATATAATGAGATTAAAAACTGTGATAACCACTGAGCACAACAGAACAAGTCTAATTAATATATTATCAACTGCTTTTGTATTAAAACTGTAAAGACTTTATGGACACCGTGTATTATTATTTATGTGTGATGTGTATTTGCTTTTTGTTACTTGTTTGTGAAGCTCTTTGGTCTGACGTTTTAAAATGTGTTATAAATACACTTGAATTTATTTAATATATGTATTTTTTGGAGTATAAGTCGCACCTCCAGCCAAACTATGAAAAAAAGTGCGCCATATAGTATGGAAAATACGGTACTAAACCTAAACTGAGTCAGATTTTCTTAAAAAATAAAACTATAATTAGATCATTCTTTATACACATGATTTAATAAAAATATAGAGTCTGCCAAATATGATCACAAAGACATTCAAGGCAAGGCACTGTCATGATTCCGCTGACGTAAATATAAATAATTAAAGATAATTTTGAAACTCATTTACACCACTGATCCAAAAACCCAAGAGCAGATTTAAACCACAAAAACTATTCTCCATTTACAATATTGTTACAAATCATGACCTGCACTAAATAAACAGCTTTAGTTGTGTGACTCATTACAGATCCAAAATAACAAGTTATTCATTCAACCTTTTACGGTTTAAATCTCATCATATATTCAAAAAATAACCCAAAATTCCCCAAAAGATCCAATGATAAAAATTTCCCCCTGGAAACCTATAGTTACAGCTGCCAAATATAAGTTAAACAACAAAATAATGTGTTTTTGTGTGTTGAGACTCCTTTTATAACCCTCATTTGTACAAGGAAAAAATGGTTTAAATTAGTTTGAATATTCTCGTTTATCGCATTATTTCTCTGTACAAATATATGGTGCTTCCAGATGTGTTTTCGTGACAGACCTGTGCCATTTACATTAGTTATTTGAATCATCATCACTTGTAAATGTCACAGGAAATGCTGGAAATGAAACAGTTTCACTCAACATCCACATTCTGAATAACACATTAGTCAGCCATTTTGTTTTTATAGCTACAACTTTACCATTTTCTAAACTTTAAAGTGCACATATAAGTCAGTTTTGTGTAGTACAGGACCTTTAAACATTTGAAACTTGAAAGCAGCATTCCAGGGCCATATAAGCCAGTTTCACAACACACAGTTAAATATGGATAATGAGTAATGCTTGACGAGTTCACACAGGGTGGTATTTTTAGTGATCATTCATAAATGACAAGGTACTTCTCCAAAACAACCTCCTCGATAAGTGTTTGTGTAAAAAGACATGGTGAACAGTCATTTTACTAACTAACAAGTACACATTACTGCTAAGACGTAGTAATATGTAGCTGTAGTTCAAATTCAAAAGTCTTGCTCAAAAGTCTTCATAAATCTGTAGAAAACATTTAAGTCTATTTGTTTTAAAGGTGCTGTATTACACAAAACTGACTCTTATGAGCTTTAAGTCATGTTCTAATGTTGTTTCCTCCACAAAAACAGACCTGGAGTTGTGTTTTGTTTCATTCACACATGTTTGAGTAATTAGTCTAACTGTATCTCCAAAGCTTAAGATGCTCTGTTCCACCTTGTGATGTCATCAAGTGGTAGTTTTCAAGTTAATGGCTACCTTTTTACTTTTACTTCAGTAGAGATTGGAAGTTCCAGGGCTGTAATTATCCCAATGATTCTAGTGAAGCTCTGTGGAGTTTAAAAACACAGTGAAGCACTTCCGGTATTACCACATGATGACATCACAAGGTGGGACAGAGTGTTTCCTGTTTGCGAGAAGAACGCAGCCTAAATCTGCAGGGTTTGTTTGTGTGTTAAACATGTGTGAATGAAACAAAACACAACTCCAGGTCTGTTTGTGACGAGGAAACAACATTAGAACAAGGATCAGAAAACGGTGTGATATGTGCCTTTTAATAGTATGAATGAGTGCGACGTCACCCACAGCTTTCAGGTTCAAATGAAGCTCATCGAGGCTAGAGCAGGTATAGGGTCAAATTTGGAGCAAGAGTATCACATTTGGAATTCCAACCGCAAGTATCATAGCAACCAAAGAGCCAATCCAGAGCGAGGCTGTTGAAGGTAACGCCCCTTTCCGCCTGCACTGCTGGTTTAACAGGGAGCGGGCGCTTAGCAACAGGTTTGATTGGCAGCGTTGCTAACACTAGTGGGAGTGACTACAGGGAAAGAAGGCGCCTGATTTGTCTGTTATTAATGTTCATATCTTGTTTTACAGACACAATAGTGAAATAAAAACCCCAGGATCATGTAGAGGGTTAATACGAACATTTAAGACCAAAATGACGAGTCTGACAGCAACAGGTACAGATAGAGGGGTGAAGGTTGTTCAATAGAAAGTGAATTGGAGCCAGAGTCGATGGAGTTGGAAGTGTGCCCCTGATCACCACTTTGGAATACTGGAGGTAGCAGTTTAGCTATGTCCATTTATACATAGTCTGTGGGTGTGTTTCTGTTCAGAGTTCACATTTCAAACACATCGAGAATAATTGACAAAAAGACTGAAATCTGAACGCACAAACTAACACAAGAATCACATTTCAGAACATGTTTGGACACATCTGAACTACAGAGTTTGCAATGTTTAGACAGGAAGAAGCGATAGCACTTAAAATATTGGCCAGTTGCAATTTTGATTAAATTACGATTAATCTTGCAGCCGTAATATAGAACAAAACTATGTACTTTAGACAATAAAAATGTAAATGAAACATATTAGATGTAAATAGACATGACTGAAGTCCTCTTGGTTTATAGAAGCTCGATTTCATTTGTGTCTGTTGTAATGAGGCTATTTCAGTCACAAACATGTAACAAAAGAAGGTGTGGATCAGCTTCACAGACACTCCCAAAACTGAGAAAAACCAAGACTCACACTTACACAACCAGACTGGGACGAGAGCAGGACGAGAGCAGGACGAGAGCAGGACGAGAGCAGGACGAGAGCAGGACGAGAGCAGGACGAGAGCAGGACGAGAGCAGGACGAGAGCAGGACGAGAGCAGGACGAGAGCAGGACGAGAGCAGGACGAGAGCAGGACGAGAGCAGGACGAGAGCAGGACGAGAGCAGGACGAGAGCAGGACGAGAGCAGGACGAGAGCAGGACGAAACATGGGCTCAAGCAGGACTAAACATGGGCTCAAGCAGGACTAAACATGGGCTCAAGCAGGACTAAACATGGGCTCAAGCAGGACTAAACATGGGCTCAAGCAGGACTAAACATGGGCTCAAGCAGGACTAAAGCAGGACTAAACATGGGCTCAAGCAGGACTAAAGCAGGACTAAACATGGGCTCAAGCAGGACTAAAGCAGGACTAAACATGGGCTCAAGCAGGACTAAAGCAGGACTAAAGCAGGACTAAAGCAGGACTAAAGCAGGACTAAAGCAGGACTAAAGCAGGACTAAAGCAGGACTAAAGCAGGACTAAAGCAGGACTAAAGCAGGACTAAAGCAGGACTAAAGCAGGACTAAAGCAGGACTAGACCAGGACTAGACCAGGACTAGACCAGGACTAGACCAGGACTAGACCAGGACTAGACCAGGACTAGACTAGGACTAGACCAGGACTAGACCAGGACTAGACCAGGACTAGACCAGGACTAGACCAGGACTAGACCAGGACTAGACCAGGACTAGACCAGGACTTTACAAAATGAGAACGTCACTCCCAAAACCAAAATGAGCATCCAGAGACTAAACTTGAGCTACACAAATAAGCCGATATCCCATATTTGGCTTACTGCTGTGGCCGATACCCGATATTTACCAGTACCGATATTTTACGTTTAAAATTCATTGCAAGACCCACAACTTTATCTTAAGTCACTTTTGGGCGACAGTGGCTCAGGTGGTAGAGCATTTGTCAGGTGCCAGTTTTAATCCTACTTTCGACATAAACACCGTCGGTTGAGCGGTCAGATCCACTCACCCTCAGATTAAATTAAAGAGTTATTAATTAATTTATTATTAAATGATTAGTTAGTTGTTTGTGTAACATTACAGCCGTATAACACTGTTTCATTTTGAGTTTGTTCAAAAAGGCACACAGTGAATGAACCAGCTCAAAAAGATATCTGCATTGAATATTGGTATCAAGAATCACTATCGCTGAGACTGATATATTCAAATTTGTGTCGATATTGGTCGACACTGGTACTGATACATCGCCCATCGCCTTTAAGTTGCATATCTCCATTTGACCCCAGCTGAACTCGCAAGACTACACCTGCAGGGGGAGTTCATGCAATAACTACTATTTTTACACAGAAAAAGTACGAGGAAACAATGTATTTATATAATGACAGATTTAACTTGTAAATTATGGGATTAATCTGCCTCTTTATGTAGAAATACCAAATCTTCAACAGTCTCACTCACTTCTCCTTTTTGCTGTTGTTCCATATAAATCCTGATAAATGACTCAGATTTACAGACCAAAACTAGACCAGGATTAAACCAAGACTAAATTAGGACCAAACTAAGTCTACATCAACACTAAAACTGGATCAAACTGGAGCCAAACCAGAACCAAAATGATCTGTTTGATCAGACTGTGCCTGAGAGACACAGGGGCTTTAATATCCTGTGTTTTCACCTGGGCCTGAAATGAGGAAATGTAATCGTCTTGTTCCATAACTGTGTTTCAGCTGGGATCAAATATAGCAGTTTTTAAAATAAGTTTGGTTTGATAGTTTCACTAATACATTTGGACCTACAAACAAACCAAAACATCTAATCAGCAAGACCGGGACTAAACCGGGGACTAAACCGGGGACTAAACCGGGGACTAAACCGGGGACTAAACCGGGGACTAAACCGGGGACTAAACCGGGGACTAAACCGGGGACTAAACCGGGGACTAAACAAGGGCTGAACTGGGACAAATCAAAAATCGTTCAGGCTCAGGATTAAACAAAAACCAGGACACAGCCTGGACTCAGACCGGGACTCAGACCGGGACTCAGACCGGGACTCAGACCGGGACTCAGCCCGGGACTCAGCCCGGGACTCAGCCGGGGACTCAGCCGGGGACTCAGCCGGGGACTCAGCCGGGGACTCAGCCGGGGACTCAGCCGGGGACTCAGCCGGGGACTCAGCCGGGGACTCAGCCGGGGACTCAGCCGGGGACTCAGACGGGGACTCAGACGGGGACTAATCCAAAACCTGGACTAAACAAAGGACTAAAGTTGGACTCAGCCTGGACTCAAATTATGACTGCACATATACACTCAAAATGTGATATTAACCTGACTTGGAGCATGTGACCACAGCCAATGACTGTTGTTTTATCATAATACAGCAAGTTCTAGGGGCAAAACAACATAGTCAAATCCCAAATACTGACTTATAAACTGTTATTCTTTCCTTTAATGTTGGGTTAGGGTTGGCCTAGTGAGTTACACTAGTGTCTGATGCTGTTTCCTGCCTCTCCTTCAGGTGGTTATGTGTCGAACAGTCTGGCCATTATGACAGATGCTGTGCACATGCTGACGGATGTGGTCGGCATTTTGTTTTCTCTTCTCGCTCTCTGGCTCTCCACCAAACCTCCGACAAAGAGATTCACCTTTGGACTGCATAGACTCGGTTTGTTTCTTCACCCACACAAACTGTCACTGTCTAATATTAACACTTCCTCTTCAGCTCAGTGAAAGTGTGAGTCTGAATGGACCAGAGAGAGTGAAGATTTAATAGTTTTAATACAGCACTTTGTTGATCCATGTTAACTCATTAACTCCTCTTTTTAAACATTTGTGGTTTACTTTTAAACATTTAAAAATCAGGCAAAGCAGGTACTTCAAAGGCATAAGACTGGGACTGGAACGGGACTGGAACGGGACTGGAACGGGACTGGAACGGGACTGGAACGGGACTGGAACGGGACTGGAACGGGACTGGAATGGGACTGGAACGGGACTGGAACGGGACTGGAACGGGACTGGAACGGGACTCGAACCTCGTCTGAATTGCGACTAATCTAAAATGGTTCATGCTCAGGATTAAATAAAAACAGGACGCAGCCAGGACACAGGGCAGACTAAACCTGGACTAAACCTGGACTAAACCTGGACTAAACCTGGACTAAACCTGGACTAAACCTGGACAAAACCTGGACAAAACCTGGACAAAACCTGGACAAAACCTGGACAAAACCTGGACAAAACCTGGACAAAACCTGGACAAAACCTGGACAAAACCTGGACAAAACCTGGACAAAACCTGGACAAAACCTGGACAAAACCTTAAACACTGAACTGCCCAAAACAGGGGCTAAACTAATAAAATAAACAAGACCAGACTTGACTAGGAAAAACAAGGATAAAATAGATATAAAAATGGACCAAATCTGACTAAAGTCAGGACTAACTCTCTTGGTCCCTTCCCTGTCCCCCCTGTCCCCCCTTGTCTTCTGCAGAGGTGGTGTCTGCGGTGCTCAGTGTGATGTTGATCTACATTCTGACTGCGGTTCTGGTGTTCGAGGCCGTGCAGAGGACCATGAGCCAGGACTTCGACATCGACGGAGACGTTATGCTCATCACTGCAGCTGTGGGCGTCGCCGTCAACCTCATGTACGAACAAAAACAAACCTAAGAACTATCACTGTTTTTATATTTTTACATTCAAAAAGTAGAGATGGTGTTTGTTCACAAGTCCATGATCCACACCTTCATAGTTCTTAAAGAGGAGATATTCTACAAATCGGCTTTTTTGGAGCGTTCTTCCATGTTATAATGTTGTCTCCTCATTAAAAACATGTCTGAAGAGGTTTTAGATCCACCATCCATGCACGTTTGTTATGTGTTACAGTTAATACCCCATAGAACAAAAAACATCCCCTCTTTAAGCAAGGATCACAGTTTTACGTTCATCAATAATCTCCCTGACCTCTCTCTGTAGAATGGGTTTCCTGTTGAACCAGAACGGGCACCTCCACTCCCACGGCCACGGTCACTCTCACGGCCCAGCAGCGGTGCAGGTTTCTGGGGCAGAGAGACGGAAGTCCCATGGGAGTCTGGCTGTCCGCGCGGCCTTCATCCACGCTTTAGGAGACCTGCTCCAGAGCGTCGGGGTGCTCATCGCTGCATATATCGTCCGATTTAAGGTACGTTTAGCTGTGATTCGTGCTGCTGTTTAGTATTGAATTTAATGGTTGAAGTTAGAAAATCAACCTACTAACCCTATTGTTTATCGTATTGACATTGTGAGTGACAGCCTAAGTTCACCCTTATGGAAAACTAAGGGATGGAACAAGGAGTGGAATAAGTGTGTGTCTTATTTATGGACAAAATAGTGAAATAAAAACCCCAGGATCATGTAGAGCGGGTTAATACGAACATTTAAGACCAAAATGACGAGTCTGACAGCAGCAGTTATAGAAAGAATGGTTTTTCAATGTCAAGTGAATCAGAGCCAGAGTCGATGGAGCTGGAAATGCGCCCATGCTCACTTCCTGTTTGGAACGTGGCGGCTAGCAGGTTAGCTATGTCCATTTACATATACAGTCTATGGATAAGATCTTGTGAGATAAAATTATTGTAAAGCTTTTGTCTGAACAAAATGTAAAAAAAAAAACTAAAAAAAAAAACTGTCAACGTGGCTGAGTGGGAAGCTGTAGAACCAAAAGGTTGCACTACAAGGGCAGAAAAAATGACTAAACAAATTGTGCAGTTCAAATCAAAATTCTGACCCAAAATGTTTTATGTCAAAACTTTAGGAGGATCCAGTCTCGTCTTGTAGGACTTGTCTTGTCCCATCCCTAGAAAATATGCAACATTAAACCTTTAACCACTTCAACTGAATGACGTTATTTTTAATACGGCATTTTTCCTGTGTTTTGTTCTTCTTTTAGCCGGAGTATAAACTGGCAGACCCTATTTGCACATATATATTCTCTGTGCTGGTCATTTGCACGACATTCCGCATCATTCGAGACACAGTCGTCATCGTCCTTGAAGGTAAAACTCAGCTCATTTTGTGTAATACAGCAGCCTAATCCCAACCTTTTGTCTCACAGGCTTGAGTACTCCTTATATCTATGTATCTCTATTTTAAACTATTGTCAATCAATCAGTGTTTATTTATAGAGCCCTTTACAACACTCAAGGTGACTGAAGTGCTTTCCAATAAAAACAACAGAAACAGAAATAAAAACATGACATTAAAGTTTTGTTTTGATCATATATATGTCAAAATCATCGCACATAAACATTATTAAGCAGGTAAAGGATATTACTTAGGACAGTTTGGATTCAATACTCTTCAGTTCCATGTTTCTTTTAAATTTGATGCCTTTCTCGTAGTTAGTGTCCCTGTTCCCCCGGTTGAGAAACACTGCAATACAGAACAGCAGTCATTTCTATATCTCTATTACATTTTGAGACGATTGTTTTGTCCCCTCTCAGGTGTCCCGAGACATCTGGACACTCAGCGAATCAGAGAAGAGCTGTTGAAACTCGAGGACGTCCAGTCTGTGGAGGAGCTGAACGTGTGGGCGCTGACCGCAGACAACACGGCCGCTTTAGTCCATCTGCAGCTCAGTGAGTCACTCCAACGGCACGGACAAGCCAACTAACTCCACACTCTCTTGCACTACTTTTTTTCCATTTAATTTATTTTTATTTCTAACGGGAGAGCCCAATGAGAGCAGACTTCTTTTTTTTTTTTTCATGGGCACCCTGTTCAAATACTGAACAATACAAACTAAAACAAACAAAATAAATAACTGCATAGGTTAATTTAAAATATTTAAAACAGGATAAATAAATATATAAATAAAAAAATACAAATATAAAATGAATAAATCAATACATAAATAAATAATATAAATACATAAAAGAAAATATGTATTAAATATATACATGAATAAATAAATTAAATAAATATATGAATAAATACGTAAATATATAAATGTATAAATAGATAACAAACTCAATATTGTCTCCTTTTGTGTGTCGCAGCGCCCTCTGGTGGCACAAATTGGGAGGAGGTCCAGTCCAAAGCACGTCACTTGCTTCTCCACACGTATGGCGTCAGTCGGTGCACGGTTCAAATCCAAACTTTCAGACAACGACAGAACTACAGCTGTACGAACTGCCTGCCCCAAACAGCATGAGGGCACTGTGGAGCTGGAACTTTACATTTAACGGACTGTGCTTCTATCAGCTGTTTCTGCTGGACCACAGTAGAAGAAGAAGAAGTGTGCAGAGATGGTGCCAAAAGACGATTTGGGGTTTTGTGCTACGCTGCTTAGCTTTGGGCAACCCAGTCACCTCTGATAAACACATGGTAATAGGAAGAATGCTACAAGCTAAATCAGTATTCTACAGTTTATTTAGCAAATGTTTCTGTTGATACTTTGCAGGGACATCATGTTGGGGGTGTTCTACGTGTATGTGTATGGCAGAATGTTTATCGGTTACCATGTTGATTGAAAAAATACAAAATGGATTTAAACGGCACATTTTCAGGAGCCTGTGATCAGTCCGTGCATTCATGGTCCTGTTTAGGAGTTTGATTTTGCACAAAAAGTGAAAGTGAGTTACTGAAAAACTGTTGGCTAACAGCACAAATCAGCTCACCTGTTGTAGTTCTAGCTGGTAAGATTGTGTTCAAATAGAGCTGAGATTAAGTATAATTTGAGTAACAGAGCTTCATACAGAGCAGTGCCTACAGTTAGCACCTGTTGATGACATCAGCTGCAAAGTATCAATAGTGACTATTTTTCATACAGGTTACGTCACACTTTATAATTACTACAGGCATGATTGTATTATTTAAACCTGAAACCGAATTTATGCTTGTGAATGTGAGAAAAATGAAATTATAATTTTTTTTAAATCAATATTTAGTATTATGACGACGTAGCATGTCCCTCAATGTGAAATTTACACATTATTTATTTTAATTAAAGAGGCTCCATGCTCAGCAGCTAGCTAGCTCACTGTGTCTCAAAGCTAACGCTAACTTTTAAAACAGTGAAGCAAATTACAAACTACCTGATTTTATATGGTCATTACTACAGTTTGCGGCGTACTTTTAAGAATTTTGTGCCTCAAAATTAGTATTAGCATTGAGACAAATATCTCCTTTTCTAATCAATCAAGTAGTCAGTGAGGCTGCTGTTGTGCACAGAGCCAAATGTCTATTTTCCATGTTTTGTTTCGGTGACTGGGTTGTCGCTAAAGCCAGGGGGCGCTGTTGTAAACCTGCTGAAGAAAGCTGCATATCTTGAAGCTCTTAAATCACCACGGAAGCCTTTTTTCACTTTAATTTTCTTTTGTACTTTTAATTTCTCAGATGTTAAGTTTGTTTGTTTTTTACTAGGACTAAGCTATGAATTAATTATTAATTTACTAAAACCATCTGCACTTACCTCACGCCACAAAAGTAAAAACTGATGCACGAGTGGGAGTACTCGGTGTTGTGAGTGGACCAATGGATGAGCTCAAGAGACTTTGTGACTATAGTGTAACTGAAAAGATAAAATTGTAAAGCAAAGTGTCTTGTTTTAGGGCACAATAGCAGTATGGTATGTGCTGGTCAGAGCTGGGATCGGACCAACAACCTGCTAGTTAGACCCTTATTCTAACCAACTGAGCCACCGATGCCTCGAACAAATGTTAAAGGCATACTACGTAACTTTTCTAGCAGAAGATCCATCACTTACTTGACCGAGGATGAGGGGAGCCCAGAATTGGACCCGCTTCCTATTGATTTATATTAGAGTGGGGCCCATGTGAGGCTTTTTGTCATGGGGCGCACAAATTTCTGCTGACGGCCCTGCAAAAAAGTGTTCCATTGGCATTCAATCTGTCTTTTGCCATGGAAACGAGCAAGTTATAGTTAAAGTATACTGACATTGCAGTCCTTTGGTCCACTGGTTTATACTGTCCAGATTTACCAATGTACTAATACACTGGAGGCGGCCATTTTGTCTCGATGTTAAACACTATCAGTTATTCTAATATGAATAATAGTCACACTTTTAATAGCCTTAATAAAACATGAACAAAGACTTAATTCATAATGAACAAATGGTTTATTAAGAATGATTCAGACTTAATTAACACCCGAACTCATTAATTAAAGTTACTAAGCCTGAATCATTCTTAAAGGTCCTTTATTAAAAAAAAACTCTTGTGATATTTCAGTCATGTTCTAATGCCGTTTCCTCCTCAAAAACAGACCTGGAGTTGTGTTTTGTTTGCATTATTAGTCTGTCTTGTTTATTATGAATTAAGTCTTTATTCATGCTTTATTAAGTCTAATTAAAGTGTAGTTATTCTAAAGTGGTACTGAAATATTTCGTCCATTTGCTTTGACCAGCACGTTACTGACTTTTTTTTCACAATAGCAACTGACAATCACAATAGCTGACTTTTAACATGACGAACCTGGGAGAATAAATGGGACGCCCAGTGTTTCAGACTCAGTGTTTTTAATTAAAAGCTGCTGTGCATTCAAACAAGTGTTAATTGGTCTGAAAGAAAATATTAAATTTGGAACTGGAATATTGTTTTGTAAGTAATAAAGTATTTAATCTGATGTGTTTTTTATATGTTTATTTATTTTTTATGTCAGATGCCTTCCCCGTTGCAACCAGTCATACATAAACAGAGTGACGGGGGAGAGTCCAAATGCATCAGATTCAACATGGTTTAAGTCCTGTTGTAGACCGGGTTTAGACCAAGTCCAGTTCTGGTTTAGTCTTGACTTAATCCCTGGTTTAGTCCTGGTTTAGATCTGGTTTAGTCCTGAATCAATCCCAGGTTTAGTCCTGGTTCAGTCCTGGTATAGTTCTGGTTTAGTCCTGGTTTAGATCTGGTTTAGTCCTGATTTAGTACTGGTTTAGATCTGGTTTAGTCCTGGTTCAGTCCTGGTTCAGTCCTGGTTTAGTCCTGGTTTAGTCCTGGTTCAGTCCTGGTTTAGATCTGGTTTAGTCCTGGTTTAGTCCTGGTTCAGTCCTGGTTTAGTCCTGGTTCACTCCTGGTTCAGTCCTGGTTCAGTCCTGGTTCAGTCCTGGTTTAGTCCTGATTCAGTCCTGGTTTAGATCTGGTTTAGTCCTGAATCAATCCCAGGTTTAGTCCTGGTTTAGTTCTGGTATAGTTCTGGTTTAGTCCTGGTTTAGATCTGGTCCACTCCTGGTTCAGTCCTGGTTTAGTCCTGGTTCAGTCCTGGTTCAGTACTGGTTTAGTTCTGGTTTAGTTCTGGTTTAGTCCTGGTTCTGTCCTGGTTTAGTCCCCAGGTTAATGCTAACTATAACCACTATAACCACGCTACTCCCATTCACCATTTTACCTCGTCCAGTTTGAGACATAATTTAAATATTTTAGTACGGTTTTCTTTTTAGACGGATTCTTACGATAATGCATCAATACAATTTGAATCCCGTAAAAAAAAAAAATAAGTATACCGTTGACATGGCAATTAGTGGTTCAAAACAATATACAGGCCTGTCTGTTTTCAAAATGGCGCCTATAAACAGGAAACTAAATCTAAATTAAATTAACAAAACTTTCAAAAGGGGACTGTCATACACACAATTAACTACTTACACTCTACAAACGCATTGAGGATCTTAAATAAAATAATAATAATAATAATAATAATAATAATAATAATAATAATAATAATAATAATGATAATGATAATGATAATGATAATGATAATGATAATGATAATAATAATAATAATAATAATAATAATAATAATAATAATAATAATAATAATAATAATAATAATAATAATAAACAGCAGAAACACGCACTCGTTCAGGGCCTGAGTTTTTGTCATACTCACTTCTGTCACTAGATGGAGCTGTTGTAAAGCTGCGGCGCAGGTGGCTTTGCTCCTGAAACACAGTGATAAGAAACACACTGACGTATTTGGCATCATTTCACTTCAGCTATCTTTATTTCTACAGGAAGAGCCCAATGAAAGCAGCAGACTCTCAAAACAAACACATGCACAGGTCCATTTAAAACATTACAAACAGGAGCAGGTGTGATTATAAATGTTTATCTCCACATTATTAAAGTGCATTAGTGGCACCAATCTCTCCAGTTTTGCATGTCCTTTTCATGTTTTCTTTCTGAGTGACTGGGAGCAGGTCTAGAGACTTTTCCAATAACTATACAGGTCTGTGTATCTACTTTAATAAAAATATGTCTGAAATACTGGGTCATTTCTAGTGTAGACTTCCTCCTAAAGATTAATGTTTAGTATTTCCTCTTTAATTGTTGTCATGGTGATGGGACTGCCCCGGTTTCTAGGCGACACTGGTGTACATTTTGCACTAAGGGACTTTACACTGTGGTTAGTCTCTGTGGGTTTATGGCATCATCATCATCTGCAGCACATTTACTGTCTGTAGCCCCTCCCTGCCTCACTCTGGCCTTGTTTGACCTTCATCCACAGTGAAAACACATTAAAAATATATGAGCCATTGCCCTGTGATGCTAACTGGAGGCACTGCTCTGTCTGAGACTCTTGTTACTCAAATTAGACTTTAATCTGAGCTTTGTTTTAACACAATCTGGCCATAAAGAACTGATTTAGCTGGAACCACAACAGGTGAGCTGACTAATGTGTGTATTGTGTCACCAGTGAAAGCGCTGAACATTTCGCAATAGACATACACGCAGAACACCCCAGCATAATGCCACTGCAAAGTATCAATGTTCCCAAATTTTGCATTATTTGGTACCACATTAGTCTTATATGGCACTTAGATTATCAGAGTTGCATTATAATATTGTCATTCATACTTGGGACACTCACTGGTGGCGCCACAGCTGCCCTGGGGCTAATTAATGGAGGTGTGGCTGTCTATCCCTTTGTGTAAACCCAGTTAAAAAATATATATATATTCAGTTGTTGTTGCTTTGAATAATGGGTTTTACCAAAAGAAATAGGCACACACCCCATTCATTCACATGTAAGATGGGTAAAGTGTCTTGCCCAATAACACAACAGCAAACACAAAGACTTCAGATGATTTCATAAGCACTGGATCAAAACGGTAACCACATTCTCTTCCTCTTCCTCATACTGCATTAACAGTTATACCTGCAGTACTCCGCCTCTCCTCTGAGTAGCGCTGTTGTGCTGCGCGCCTCTCATTGGAGTCGCGCGCGCTACCTGTTGCTGGTCACGTGGTCACGGTGACAGCTCCAGTCACGTACACAGATGCCGTCGCTCTTTTTCTTCTATAGTATCCTTCCGCTAGTGCATTGTGTCTATAGATAAACACAAACAGCGGAATTACTCTGTCAAACACGAAAAATATGGACTTTGAATCTCCAAATTATATTTAAATTTATTAATACGCACTATATTAATAAAGGTAAATGAAAAAATAATAGAATAATAATAAAAATAAAGAATAAAAATAAAGAATAATAAAAAGAATAATAGGGTCTATATTACACTGTTTTCTGATCTGTTCTAATGTTGTTTCCTCATCAAAAACAGACCTGGAGTTGTGTTTTGTTTCATTCATACATGTTTAACACACAAACCCTGCAGATTTAGGCTGAGTTCTTCTCTCAAACTGACAAAAAACACTCTGTTCCACCTTGTGATGTCATCATGTGATAATACAGGAAGTGCTCCACTGTGTTTTTAAACTCCACACACCTTCATTTCTAGAATCATTTGGATCATTTCAGCTCCTGGAATTGCCAATTTTCTACTGAATTAATGGTTGCCGGTTTCTGTTATGTTGCATGAAGAACACGGGGATCGTTCTGTAGATCTTTATTGTCAGTTACAGCAAAACAGTCGAGTTAAAGGCAGCGTCCAGCAAAATTAAAAGCAGAGTCTAAAGAAGAATCAAGAGAGTAGAGTCCTAAGAGCAGAGTTTAAACAACATGAGACTATACCAGTGTTTTATACCAGACTGAGGGTCACACATTAAGAAATTTAAAGCAAAGTCGAACAATGTGAGTGTTTTATAGCCCTCGCTTCCTTCGTGGGGGTCACACATTCCTGAGACGAGAGGTGCTACAGATAAGAACTGTGGCTTTAACCAAAATAACCAGAACAAAGCTGTTATCTCCCTTTAGTGTGATATATGTCCACTGCTGCATGATGGGAAACAAAACCTTTTGCACCTTTGTAAGAAAGTAAACAACGTATTACATTTGTATATTGTCCACAAGGTAAAAGGAGCTGTTAATTTCAAAACTACCACTTTATGACATCACAAGGTGGAACAGAGCATTTTGAGCTTTGTAGATGTTACAGACTAATAATATAGTGTGACTCAAACATGTGTGAATGAAACAAAACACAACTGTCTGTTTTTGTGGAGAAAACAGCATTGGAACATGACTTAAAGCTACAAGTGTCCATTCTGTGCACTTTTAAATTATTTATAGATTTATAGAACCCAATTCATCAGCTCTTACCAACCTATTTTTCTTGTACTAATGACACTGGCATCAAAAATCTTCCAAACATTCTGAAGGCCATAACACTAATTAAAAAGGACATTTTAAAATCAATACTGTTCTATTTAACTCGTTTAAAATCTGAAATCATTCCGAGCACCTGTCTCCAGAAACACTGTGATATGACACTTCGCCATCAGTCAGGGCTGTGAATAGTGAACAGAGGCTCTTTATGACACAGCTGGCTCTGTATTTACTTTAACTTTGTTTAAAGAGGAATCACAAAATCAATACAGGAGATTATGTCACCGGCTCGTCGATATGAGGCTTTAGAGCAAATGGAGGCTTTAGTTCATTAGTGAGTCTGTGTTTAACCTGGTTTTATCTTGCTCTGTTTGCAGTTGTCCTATTTTATTTATTTATTTATTTATTTATTTATTTATTTATTTATTTATTTATTTATTTATTTATTTATTTATTTATTTATTTACCCATTTATTTATTTATTTACCCATTTATTTATTTATCTATCTATTTACAGCTGTTTTTATGTCAGACAAAATGTGTTCTTACTTGCCTCTCTTCAGAGCTGACCTGTGACTGTCACCATCTGTCTCCATGGAGATAGATTAATGCCATTGTTTAATGTTCAAAGTTTAATGCCATACCGTGGAACATTGCGGGGAAATGAATAACTCCATGGAGACAGGCCGTCCATGGGTCTTTACTGTGCCCGTGACAGGTTGGACGACTTGTTGGACTAAAACACTCTTAAGATCACTATATTTAAGATTTTATTTAAAATTAATTCCATCTGTGGCTAAAACTCTAATATCACAGAGATTATTATTTGACAAATAAAATGATCAATGTGGGACTCTTTAAAATAGAACTGTCTTCCTGTAACTTTTCTTCACAAACGGCTTCTTGATTTATGTAAAACTATATTTATATTTACAGGTTTTATCCACCTGAATAAGTCAAAATGTGAGAATCATCAAAACCTTTCGCTTTAAGTGATTTTGTCGGCCAAATAACAAACATGTAACTACTTCTTCAGGGTTTCAGGAAGATGTCTCCTTCCTGAGCTGAAGGATTTTATCCGGACCTTTCACCTTCAACAGACAGAATATTTTGATTGCTAACATCAGAGGATGGTTGCCATGCCAACGCCTTCAAATCAGGAAGGAGAGCTTTAAGCCCGTAATGTAATTTAATGTAATGTAATGTAATGTTATGTAATGTAATGTGATGTAATATTATGTTATTAATGTAATGTAATGTGATGTAATATTATGTTATTAATTAATGTAATATAATGTGATGTAATGTTATGGTATATAATGTAATATTATGTTGTTAATGTAATGTTATGTAATGTAGGCCCTGTAGTGTTTGCATTACCTGCTCTTTAGAACATAGGCTGTATTTTGGCTGATTTTTGAAGAGCATGCGAGCTGATTTAAATTCTCTAACCAAAGCAGAAGTCACAATGAGAATATCTTTGGAAATTTATTTTTTACATTTCCTGTATTTGCCGCTCTACCTCACCACAGAGCCATTTCACTGCTGTGTTGTCTGATTTGGTGAGTGCACTTTTTACTGTAGTTTGTTTCTATAAACATGTGGACACAGGCGTCTGTCAAACCTCACAGTTCATCCAGAGTTTAATATGTGTGAAACGTGCCAGCTCTGAGTGACGGAAACGGCGTTAAGAGTCACATGACACAAATAAACAAACCTCAGCATCAGTGTGAATGAGCAGATCATAAACGTCTTTAGTGCCATCAGCGTTTCATAAAGGGTCACTCTGGGGAAAAGTACATATTTTAGTTTGTCAGAATCCAAACCTGCCCAATGAGTTTGTTTATGTCTTTGTGTCCTGTTACTGTTTAAAAAAAGGTTGGGCTGCATTAGCACTGAGTCATGATTAGCTGCAGGTGCTGGGGTTTAGGTAGTGACCATTCAGAGGCGTTTTAGGATTAAAACAATTGGATTTCAGCTTTGGACCTGGCAACCCAAATGAGAGAGTCATGTGACGCTCATTCTGCTCTCTGAATGGATAATTGTCTTGAACCAAAACACCAAATAAACAGGCCGCCAGTGTTTTTATAATTAAGATTACAGATGTTATCAGTAAAAGTTTTATTTGGTTTGAACACGTTTACCTCGTCGCTGGGGACACAGTTCAAAGGTCAAACTTGTGTCATTTCAAATCCATATTTACACACAGTTCTTTTAATAGAGCCATTCACAGCAGAGATACATTATCTACACCTGATCTGATGCACTTTTCACTCTGCACTTGAGATTTTATTTGCTGCTACATTACAAAACACTTGGCCCTGTGGATTCATCTGCTTGTTTCCATGACAATAAAAAAGTTAAATGTCATATTGTGGAACATCCCAGACAAAGCAATAGCATCTCTAGGTAGACCCTCCTCCATAGACTGTATATATAATGGACATAGCTAAACTGCTAGCCACCACATCACAAATAGGAAGTGATCATGGGCGCGCTTCCTGCTCCATCGACTCTGGCTCCAATTCACTTTCTACTGAAAACACGTGTCTCCTCTCTCTGTACCTGCTGCTGTCAGACTCGTCATTTTGGTCTTAAATGTTGGTATTAACCCGCTCTACATGATCCTGGGGTTTTTATTTTGAGTTTATTTTTTTCCATTTTTTCTGTTTTTTTTAGTTATTATTTTAGTTTTTGAGTTTTATCTTTTAACTTTTTTTGTTATTTTGAGTTTTTTGTTTTTTTTATTTTGTTTTTTTTTTTTTACTTTTTTTTTGTTATTTTGAGTATTTTTCTTTTTTTGTTATTTTGAGGGCTTTTTTCATTATTTTGAGTTCTTTTTTATTTTGAGTTTACTTTTAACTTTTTTTTGTTTTTTTTTAAGTTATTTATTTATTTATTTTTTATTTTGTTATTTTAAGTTTATTTTTTTGTTTTTTGTATCCCCTCTCTCTGTGCCTGCTGCTGTGAGACTCATCATTTTGGTCTTAAATGTTGGTATTAACCCGCTCTACATGATCCTGGGGTTTTTATTTTGAGTTTATTTTTTTTTTCATTATTTTTTTTAGTTTATTTTTTTCAATTTTTTCTATTATTTTAGTTTTTGAGTTTTATTTTTCTTTTTTTTGTTATTTTGAGTTTTTTTTTCATTATTTTGAGTTCTTTTTTATTTTGAGTTTACTTTTAATTTTTTTTTTTTTTAAAAGTTATTTTAAGTTATTTTTTAATTTATTTTTTATTTTGTTATTTTAAGTTTATTTTTTTGTTTTTTGTATCCCCTCTCTCTGTGCCTGCTGCTGTGAGACTCGTCATTTTGGTCTTAAATGTTCGTATTAACCCGCTCTACATGATCCTGGGGTTTTTATTTCACTGTTGTGTCTGTAAATCTAGATATAAACATTAATAACAGACAAATCAGGCGCCTTCTTTCCCTGAGTCTGGGTCCAAACACAGGTCACTTGTGTAATAATCAACCAGAACAAAAATGACTCAATAATCAGGTTTAACCAATGCTCCAGTGTGTGTTTAATTACAAGCTTTATTTATTTATTTATTTATTTATTCTTAAAAAGTTACGTATTGTTCATCAAAGTAGTGCTCTTACTCTGTGTTAAAGAGACATTTATTTTGTAGAGACAGGATGTGATGTCAGTTACACGTGCGCTGTACAGAAAGTTGTATTAAAATAAATATACCAAGCAGAGGCTAAATACTCAACCTGGTCAAGTATCGATTTTCTCCAGTTATGAAAAGTTACTTCTGCTAAAAACACCTAAAAAGTTGCACCACTAATTCCATATGTGTCTTTCATAGTTTTGAAAAAGTGGTACTTCTTCTGCCTGGTCATGTGTACTTCTGCTGAGAGTGTTTTTAGTCTGTTATAAAGTACTTTAGAGTGTATGTTGTTACTGCATTTCGTGGAGTAACCGTCTGTAATGCCCACGCAGAAGACGAGGCCGACTCTGTAAAAGGCTTTTCCTCAGAGTCACGTGGGATTGAAGCCCCAGAAGGACACAGCTCCATTATTTTTAGCCGTTTTAAAATGATGTCGGTGGGAAACTCTATTTAAATATTATTCATGATGTTCACAATCGCACAGACGAAAGAGATGACAGGACACGAAACTCCAGTAAAGTTTGTGGAGTCTAAGCTTTTGCAGTCATTTAAAGATATTACGTAACCTTTCTGGTGAGAATGGGAAGGGCCACATTTGGTTGTTTCCATGGAGACGCTTTGCCAGGAACTTTCCACAATATGCCATTAAATGTATCTATATTTGTTCAATTACAGGTGTTTTTTATTGTTGTTGTTTGACTTTTTGTTTGACTTTTTTGGCTCAATAAAACTTTCAGTCTTACTGCTCGTGGGACCACCCCTCCACAGATCTGACCTGTAAATGTCTTAGTGGTGTGACCGGCTTCTCTCCAGACTAAAGTGAAGCCTATATCGTTGTCTAACTTCAAACAGGAAGTAAGGCTGCATTCACACTTGTCGTTGTTGGATCCCGGTTTAGGCCCAGTTTAGTCCTGTTAAAAGATCTGGTTTAGTCCTGGTTTAGTTCTGGTCTAGTCCAGGATCAGTTTTGAATTTAGTCTCAGTTTAGTCAGTTAGTTTTGATGCAGTCTACGTGCGCGTGTGAAGACTGTGTAAAGAAGTGACTGAGTGAGTGTGACGTCACCCACAGCGTTTGGCTCCAAATGAAGCTAATCAAGGCTAGCGGTTATAGCGACTAATTTGGAGGCAAATTTCATAATTGGAATTCCGCCTGCGAGTATCAGAGCAACCAAGGAGCCAATCAGGAGCGAAGCTGAAGAAAAAGCCCCTTCCCGCCTGCACCGCTGGTTTAGCAGGAGCAGGCGCTTAGCAACACTGTCAATCAAACCTGTTGCTAACGCTAGCAGGAGCGACCTCGGAGAAAGAAGGTGCCTGATTTGTCTGTTATTAATAATCATATCTTGATTTACAGACACAACAACAACAAAAAAAACATAAAAACCCCTTTAACCGAAATAACCAGAACAAAGCTGTTATCTCCCTTTAGTGTGATATATGTCCACTGCTGCATGATGGGAAACAGGAAGTAAGAACTGGAGCCAGAGTCGATGGAGCTGGAAGCGCACCCATAATCACTTCCTGTTAGCTACGTCCATATTTCAACTTTCAAAACCAACATCTGCAGTTGTTCCTGGGCTAATCTGGATTATCCAACCTTAAATAGTCCCACGAAGAAGAAATAATAATATAAATGTGTCTGTCACTCATAACTGTGGGTCTGTTTTGAAAGTCCATCTGTGTACTAGCTTCAAACAGGAAGTAAGTTGTGGTTTTATGACTCAATGACAGACAAATAAGGACGTCCACTTCCTGTTTTACGGAAGCGCTGACCCGGTCCTGACCTCAACGTGTTTTCTGTTCATGATTAATGCTCCTGTTCATATCTGGACATGGGCCGGGCTGGAGTTTTCATATTCAAAATGGAGATTGAGGGATTGGAGCGCGTTATCAATAATTACGCCAGAGCAAGTGACGCCATTTTAAGAAGGATATGGCTAAAATACAAACACAAGATGCTAATACGGGGTTATATGAATGTAAACTCGTCTTCAGTGGTGGAACATAACAAAGTAAAAGTAGTAAAGTGCTGTACTTAAGTAAAAATTAGGTATCTGTCCTTAAGTACATTTTACAGTGGATACTTTTTACTTTTACTTGAGTATGTTTGAGAGCAGTATCTATACTTTCTACTACTCTACATTTTGCTTATTTTTAACACGTTCATAATTTGAGCAAAAAATACACAAATCTTTATAAAAATCACCACATTTGAAACTTTATAAGGCTCAAAATTGTGAAATACTTTTACTTTTTACTCTTTAAGTAGATTGTTAAACAGGTACTTTAATACTTTTACTTACCGTACGTAGATTTTTTCATGTGATACTTTTACTTTTATTTGAGTATTTTTTGCTCTGGTGTCTGTAGTTTTACTTAAGTAACAAGACAGAGTACTTCGTCTGCATTACTATATTCATTTTATCTGGGTTTCTTTGTTTGGAAGCTGCAGATATTTCAAACTTTCACTGCTAAATACTTTTATACAGAATGACAGTGGCTCAGTTGGTAGAGTTTTTCTCCACTGATCTGAAGGTTGCAGGTTCAAATCCTGCCCTTGACATAAACATCATTGGTCAAGTGGTCACATCCACTGAGCCACAGGTTGGTGGTGTGATTCCATTTCCCACAGATAAAGGCTGTATTTGACACTTAACCCACCACTTTGAGCCTTGAAGGTAGAAAAACTCTATATAAAAATGTTCATCAATTTACCTTTTATACTCGTACTTAGATAATACTGAGGTCACTTTGATCTGAGCCTCTTAGAGCCACATGAACCAGGACTAAATCAGGACTAAACCAGGACTAAATGTGGACTAAATCAGGACTAAATCAGGACTAAACCAAGACTAAATGTGGACTAAATCAGGACTAAACCAGGACTAAACCAGGACTGAACCAGGACTAAATCAGGGCTAAACCGTGACTAAACTAGAACTAAACCAGGACTAAATTAGGACTAAACCAGGACTGAACGTGGACTAAACTAGGACTGAACCAGGACTGAACCAGGACTAAAACAGGACTAAACCAGGACAGAACCAGAACTAAACTGGGACTAAACCGGTACTAAACTGGGACTAAACCAGGACAGAACCAGAACTAAACTGGGACTAAACTAGGACTGAACCAGGACTACACCAGAACTAAACCAGGACTAAACGTGCACTAAACCAGGACTAAACGTGGACTAAACCAGGACTAAATGTGGACTAAACCAGGACTAAATCAGGACTAAACCGGGACTAAACGTGGACTAAACCGGGACTAAACCAGGACTAAACTAAGACTAAACCAGAACTAAACCAGGACTAAACGTGCACTAAACCAGGACTAAACCAGGACTAAACCGGGACTAAACTAGAATTAACCAGGACTAAATCAGGACTAAACCAGGACTGAACGTGGACTAAACTAGGACTGAACCAGGACTAAAACAGGACTAAACCAGGACTAAACTAGGACTGAACCAGGACTGAACCAGGACTAAAATAGGACTAAACCAGGACAGAACCAGAGCTAAACCGGGACTAAACGTGCACTAAACCAGGACTAAACCAGAACTAAACCAGGAATAAACATGCACTAAACCAGGACTAAACCAGAACTAAACCAGGACTAAACGTGGACTAAACCAGGACTAAACCAGGACAAAACCGGGACTTAACGTGGACTAAACCGGGACTAAACCAGGACTAAACCAGGACTAAACCAGGACTAAACCAGAACTAAACCAGGACTAAACGTGCACTAAACCAGGACTAAACCGGGACTAAACCGGGACTAAATGTGGACTAAACCGGAACTAAACCAGGACTAAACCAGGACTAAACCGGGACTAAATGTGGATTAAACTGGAACTAAACTGGGACTAAACCAGAACTAAACCAGGACTAAACCAAGACTAAACATGGGGAATCAGTTTTGTGCAGTTAAAACCTGGAACATTCTTCCTGAAGATGTGACAGGCCTCGACTTTGACAATGTTCAAATCCAGACTCAGTTTCGTTCTGCTGTGACTGAAAGGGGTTTATTCTGCACTTTTCTCCTTTAATGTTAATTTTATGATGATTATTTATGTTTTGATTTGTTGTATTGTGATGTTTTATTCTGTAAAGCTCTTTGAATTACCTTGTGTACGAATAAACCTGTCTTGCCACAGCTGTCACACTTTCTCCTTTTTGTTTATTGTTTTGTATTTCTATCCTTCCCTTTAAAACTTTATTATTTTATAGCAGCTATTTCCTCCAATTGAAATGTTTTATACGCTGCTGTGACTCAGAGTCCAACCACACTCCCCGGACACGCCCACCCTTCCCTCTTATGTAAACCCTGTGCTATGTTTGATCAGAAATGCTGCAGGATCTAATCAGAATAACATGAAGTCAGCTGGAGTCACTATTAAAGCTGCACTGTGTCACTTTTCGTCTGCCTCCTGCGTGTTTCCATGGAGAGTGGGCCGAGAGCGTGTAACAGTGACCTCGGTTGGTCAGTTAAACAGGTCAAAAGACATAGTTTGGCATGGCGTCTGTAGCTAATCGTAGCCACACCCTCGATTTCTACATTATTACTCAGACTCACAGTTTTGCCTTGTGACTAAAAAACACCACCCAGAGTTATTCAAGTTCACAATTGTTTATTTCAAATGTACATTCAACTTTTATTAATTTATTTATTTATATATCACATTAAATACACGACACACTGAAGCGTTATTAATATTCACATGTACGTTTAAAAGCTGCATCGTTTTCAGGCTCCCAGTCCCCTCCCCCTGCCCTTCATCTCCGCATTAAGTCACTCCCCCTTCAAAGCGCTACCACTACACAACCAGCGTGCACCAGCTAATGAAACTACTGCACATCACGCCAGGTTTGTGAAGTTGTAGTGTACGTTTAGCTTTGTGTTTTTGAGTATTCAGGCAGAGAATGTAGGCTTGTGAGCGAAGAATTGGACAGAATCTTAGATCTAACGGTGAGAAAGGGCCTGGGAAAGATCGCTAAATGTATAAAACATGCACGGATAAGATCTAAAATCACTTCAGCCATGTTTTTGATGAGTGAACAATGTTATAACATGGGAGAACGCTAAAAAAAACAGACAAAAAACCCCACAAAAACACTTAAAACGCTTTCTTTAAACTATAGTCCTGAGCTCATACTGCAGTGCATTCAACTCAAACCCGTCAAACCGAACAATAGAAAACAAACAAACAAACACATCTGAACAGGTGGATGTCTTTCGGTGGAGGAGCAGGACACACATAGTGACTAACCCCACCAGTGCAGCAGAAGCGTTTCCGCACACTGAGCGTCTGAAGCGGAGTTTGTGCAGAAAGGATTCTGTTGGACTGATGGGGGCGCTGTGGAGCAGGGCTGGATGATTCTGTTGGACTGATGGGGGCGCAGTGGAGCAGGGCTGGAGGATTCTGTTGGACTGATGGGGGCGCTGTGGAGCAGGAGGCTTCACTTCTGCAGTTTCTTGAGGGCCTGCAGCTCCTCGATGGGCTTCCACTGCTGGTGTATGGTGAGCAGCTACGACACACACACAGAGGTCATTATACACAAAAAACACAATGGTACAGTCAACAGTGGCTGTGTGTTCAAAATCTGATCATGATCTGATTTCTGGAATAATCAGATTAGTTAAGTGTCACATAAACAGTTACCGTAAATTTCGGACTATAAGCTTCTACTTTTTTCCCACACTTTGAACACTGTGGCTTATACAACAGTGCGGCTAATTTAAAGATTTTTACTGCCTAACGGCCACTGGGGGGCGCTCTAGCAGTAAATGCAAAAGTGAGACATGGGGAAAGATTATGAACTGAACTGCTTTTCAGACACAGTTAAAAAAAAAAAAAAAAAAAAAGCGTTTCCTAAATTAAAACTAAAAAAACCTTCTGTGTACCGTCTTTCTGTGTAAATATCACATGTTACAACACAAAAACCTGCGACTTATATTCAGGTGCGGCTTATATATGGACAAAATTGATTTTCTTTTCAAATTTAGCTGGTGCGGCTTATATTCAGGTGCGCTCTACAGTCCCAAATTTACGGTACATATTAATTAATACATTTATTTATTTGAACAGGGACAGATGCCACAAACATAGATTCATAGTCATGTGATCTAAAGCAGGTGTCACAGAGTTTACAGACAGAGATCAGGACTTTGGAAATATATTTAGTTACAGAATACTGAATATCACAATTAAAATGTGTTTTTAATGTTTTCTGTTACATGGGCCAATCAGAGTACTGTGCTCTGAGTACTCCGAATACTTTTACACAGAGTTGCATTATATTAGAGAGAAAAAACATGACATATAATTTTTGTTGCTCTGTTTGTTCTGCAGTAATTTATGTTGAATTAGAGATGATAAATCACACACACACATGCACACACTCCCACATATACACACACATGCACACACACCAACGCACACCCCCCCCCCCACACACACACCCCTACACACACACACACATATCCACACACACATATACACACACAAACGCATACATACACACACATGCATGCGCACACACATATATATACACACACACACACATATACACACCCACACATGCACACACACATACACACATGCACACACACAAACGCACACATACGCGCACTCACTCTGTTTATTTTTAATTTTTTACTCACTAATACTGTGCAGTTCAAAGTAACTGTACTCTGAATCCCACTAAATGAAAAAGTAACTGTACAAGAATATACAAGAATACGGTTACTCAAAATAAGTATTATAAGTATTCTTTCTGTTTAAGTATTCAGTTACTTCCCTACACTGAGAGAGATCACTAGATTATTCAAACATGCATGGATGACATCTAAAACTCTTTACACATGTTTTTGATGAGGAAACAGCATAAAAACATGGAAGAAAGACAAAAAAATAGATTTTGCTTAACACCTCCTCTTTAAGTTTAATCTGTGTATAAGTAAAGTCCTAACTCTACATCTGTGTCAACAAAACATAAACTAATCCTGTCAAAATAATCCCATCAGTTTACAAAATTACAATAATGTCTCAGTGGAAACAAGCAGCTCGTGTATCTTTGAATTGTAGATTTGAAAAAAATGTGACTCTCTGAAACTGGGTCAGATAAAAATATTCGGATACAAATATTTAACCTAATAAGGACACGATCGTTTTGGGTCAGGTACAAGGGGAAAGCAACAACTCTGGACAAGGCAGGAAAATGAAATGTGTTGTTTTACACCTGGAGTTAAGATAAGATAAGAGATAACAGAGCCTTTATTTGTCCCACAGTGGGGAAATTCTAGTGTTGCCACGCACAGTTCAACAACAGCAGGGGAATAAAAATATGCACAAACATCAACATCAAGATGACAGATGAACAGAACAAACAGCAGGTAAAGAGACTCGAGCTCAGTTTTGCAAGGAAAACATCTGCAACTGAAATACAACATTAATCAAACTCAGATGAATATGTTTAGCAGCACGCTAGCTAGCTCACTGTGACTCAAAGCTAACCGTCGGTTTTATTAAAATCTCAACACATAAAATAAACAACCTATTAAAATTCAAATTAATTAAAATAAAGACTACATTATTTATATGTACTGAATACTTCAGTTTGTGGTGTTGTTTTAATATTTATTATGTCTCATAGTTAGCATTAGCATTAGCGTTAGCATTGAGACACAAACACATTGAGACTTTCTAAACACAGAAGTGTCTCTGGTGAAGGATTCATTTTATTTGTGTAGAGTTTAACATGTGACATCCACCTGCAGCTCCCTGTTCACTGCCTCATCTTTAAATACTTATATATTTATATTTTAGCATGATTCAGCAAAAACCTCATAGAGATAAAACAGGACAGAAAGATGCTAACAGTGAGGGGGCGCTGTTGTGCAGAATCTGTAGATTAGTCTGTTTTTGGCTGGGATCCAGAAAACAGAGACTTCTTCATTTTAAAGGCAAGATTATTTTAGATACAACCCCATAGTAGTAGTAGTAGAAGTAGTAGTAGTAGTGGTAACTGTGAAAATGAAAGTAGTTATATTATCGGTAGCCATGATGGAAATTTGGATTGTTTGAGTGGATTTGCTACTAATTCTAAAGTCAACAGATAATTAAAACAGCAACTAGAACTAAACAACTAAAGAAATAGGTGAGATAAGTGTCTTGCCCAAGGACACAATGGCAGCAGTGGACTATCGCTCTGTCAGCTAGAGGACTGCGAGTGTCAGACTGAGGCGGAGCCAAATAAAGCCTGTCCCTTTAAGGTGACAGTAGCTCTGGAGCAGATATTTCATTTGCTTATGTCACTAACAGACAAAGTGATTGGGATGAGCTCCGCCACAGTGACTCAGCGGATTCGGCTGCATCACAATGAACAAACCCGTCTGTGTGTCGTCTCCTCACCGAGCGCTCCATGTATTCAGTTTGTGTAATATTAAAAAAAACAACAGTAATTTACACAAAAAGGTGATTTCAGACCTATTGTGTTTGCGTCTCTATAGTTCTAATCTCATTATGTCATAATTTACACATTTTAAATCACAATATTCATCTAAAACTACTTAATAAAAGAAACAAGTCCAATGGGAGCTGACGTCGCCGTAAACGTCATCACAACAAAGCGCCACATGCTGTTGGTGCCCCCTATGGATAAGTGCACATGACACTAGCGAGAAGTAGATAAAAAAAAAAAATTGCACCAAAATGACAATGTGACGCTGTCGAATCCTACGAGTATCAACGATTAAGAAAATAAAACTGGAGAAGGAAGTGCGTACGTCACAGTGGGCGTGTCACAGTGGGCGTGTCACAGTGGGCGTGTCACAGTGGGCGTGTCACAGTGGAAGTTAAACGGGGGCAGAACAGCAAAATGGCGTCTTGAAAATAATGGATTAAAGATTAAAATCAAACTTGAATCAGTCCAAATACAACTTCAGAGGCTCAACGAGAAGAAATGACTAGAACATGAAGAAACATCTGAAAAGTCTGATTTAAATGAAAATACGTTTTTTTCTTTACCTTTTGTGGCTTGGTTGGGTCCACTTGTTCCCAGGGCTCAGGATTACCGCTTTTATTGATGCTAAAAATAACAGCGTCACAACACAACCCATTAGCAAATGTGGTTTAGATCCAAATATATGACACACAGGAAGTGTACACACAAATTGGAGATGTTATTGCTTTGCCTGTAATGTTTCACACTATGGCATGAAATATAATCATGGAAATAAGCCACTAGGCACCACTAGGCCAAGATACAGGGTAGATCTGTGGAGAGGAGGGCCAGCTCACAGTACGAATGCGCGCTTCATGAGAGACAAAAACAAAGGTAATTGTGTACATGAAAGATAGATCAATGTTTAATTCATAAACTGTATAAAGAAGTGGACTAACACACCCACAGCGTTCAGCTCCAATTGAAGCTCATCGAGGCTAGCAGTTATAGCGGCTGATTTGGAGTCGATTTCCATATTTGGAATTCTGACCGCGAGTACCATAGCAACCAAAGAGCCAATCAGGAGAGAGAATGTTGAAGGTAACGCCCCTTCCCTTCGCACTGCTGGTTTAACAGGGAGCAGGCGCTTAGCAATGCTGTCAACCAAATCTGTTGCTAACGCTAGCAGTGACCTCAGGGAAAGAAGGCGCCTGATTTGTCTGTTATTAATGTTTATATCTTGATTTACAGACACAATAGTGGAATAAAAACCCCAGGATCATGTAGAGCGGGTTAATATGAACATTTAACACCAAAATGACGAGTCTGACAGCAGCAGGTACAGAGAGAGGGGACAGTTTTTCAATGGAAAGTGAATTGGAGCCAGAGCCGGAAGTGTGCCCATAATCACTTCCTGTTTAGAAGGCGGGAGCTAGCATATTTTTACACAGTCTACGGTTTAATTGTGGAACATTTCAGGTAAAGTTATAACATCACCATGGAGACGAGCAGTTGACGGACCAGGAAAGTTACACAGCGAGCCTTTAGCATAGAATACAGGTGCTAATATAATGGAGATCTAAGTCATGGGTGACTCACACGATGTCGGTTTTGGTGAAGAGGAAATAGAGGGAGGCAGTGGTGGCTCCGGCAGCGGCAAACGCCATGAAGCCGATCAAAGGAATCAACTACAACGACACAGACAGAAAACAGGTTTTAATGAGACTGTAACAACAACATACACCCATAAAAACACCATGAAGAAATAAAAACACCATGTGAGAATATCCCTGGGGTTCAGAGTGGAGAGAATGTAGCACTGTTGCCATAGCAATTACCAATTCCAAACAAAATATGATATCTTTTGAATGGGCTAAAGTCAAAATATCACATATAAAAAGAAAGGAAGCTGAAGCTCATGGACAGCCTAATGCAAAATGACTGCAGCTTGTTTAAAAAAGCAACATAGATAGGAACAGGTAAATTAAATTAAGAATAAAATAAAATAGAACAGTTTAAAGGTCCATATTACACTGTTTTCTGATCTATTCTAATGTCATTTCCTCGTCACAAACAGACTTGGAGCTGTCTTTTGTTTCATTCAGACATGTTTAACACACAAACCCTGCAGATTTAGGCTGAGTTCTTCTCTCAGACTGAAAACACTCTGTTCCACCTTGTGATGTCATCATGTGGTGATACAGGAAGTGCTCCACTGTGTTTTTAAACTTTACACCTTCATTTCTAGAATCAATTGGATCATTTCAGCCCTGGAATAGCCACTCATCTCTACTGAACTAAACGTAAAAGGAGCTGTTAAGTTGAAAAGTGCCACTTCATGACATCACAAGGTGGAACAGAGCGTTTTGAGCTTTGGAGATATAACAGACTAATAATAAAGGGTTAAAACACAACTCCAGGTCTGTTTTTGAGGAGAGAACAGCATTAGAACACGACTTAAAGCTCAAAAGAATCAGTTTTGTGTCATATAGACATTTTAATAACACAGTAAAATGTCAAAGGAATTGTAATAAAAACAATATTATTAATTAAATATATATTAAAAAAAAGAAAGAAAATGTATTAAAAACAGGCTAAATAAAGTAGAAAAAGCTAAAACATTGAGATAGTAAATTAGCAACTGTTAACGTTAAATTAAATTATTAAAATGCATGAAAAAAATAAAATAAATGAAAAATAATATAATTTAAAAGCAGTAAATGAGACAGCAAAAACTCCATACCTCCTTCTTCTTCTTTAAAAGTTGCATAAATCCTTTCATTTTCACTCAGTGACCGCAGCACCGTTAAAATCAGACGTTATCCGTTAAATTAGTCTGTTTTTACTAAAAGTTTGAGGTGACGCGAGGTGGGTCACGTGCCCTCTGCTTCTCTCACCTGCGGGATGACGTCGCGGTCTTGTGTGAAACAAACGTCTCTGTGCGTCTCGGTTTTGTTCTGAAAGTCACAGTGAGGACGAGGTGAGGCGCACGTACACCTTCTGCCTCCTCCTGTCTCCTCCTGCCTCCTCTCGATCGCACCATCACAGTCAAACTAGTTAAAGGATCAATACATTACAATAGGAGAGGACGCCCCCTGCTGGACGCTGTGGTGTACTGCAGGTGTAAACAAAGGCACGTGTTTACAAAAGACACTTAATAAAAAAATGAGCCAAATTTGAGACACTTAACGAAAAAATTATGTAAATTTTTAAATAAAATGAGAAAAAAGATGCATTAAATAAAGTACAAGATAAAATAGAACAGTTTAAAGTGCTCATTTTACACTATTTCCTGATCCATGTCATAATATTGCGTCCTCATCGCATTTTTAAAAAATATTTATTTTTTTATTTTTCTATTTATGTATTTATTTTTCTATTTCTATTTATTTATGAATTTATTTTTCTATTTATTTATTTATTGTATTTTTATTTATTTTTCTATTTATTTATTTATTTATTGTATTTTATTTTATTTATTTATTTCAAGCACATGTATCAGGTACACTTAAAGCACATTTCACAAATTAATCCTTATATAAACCCCAAAACGAGTGGAAAGAAGAAAACTTATTAAATCCCACCCCTTAAGACATAAATTCAATGCTTTGTTTACGCTTCCTATACAGTTGAAAAAGAAAAAAAAAAAGAAAAATTCACATATGGTTGCACATAGCGTTAAAATAGTATAAAAAACAACAACAACAAAAAACCAAAATACTAAATATAAAGTAAATAAATAAAAAAAAGTCTTTGCTGGTAAAATCTTTTAAATTTGGAATCCTGGGGAAAATCTATCCATCCATCCATCCATCCATTTTCTTCCGCATATCCGGGGCCGGGTCGCGGGGGCAGCAGTCTAAGCAGGGAATCCCAAACTTCCCTCACCCCACACACGTCCTCCAGCTCCTCCGGTGGGATCCCAAGGCGTTCCCAGGCCAGCCGAGAGACATAGTCCCTCCAGCGTGTCCTGGGTCTTCCCCGGGGCCTCCTCCCGGTGGGACATGCCCAGAACACCTCCCTAGGGAGGCGTCCAGGAGGCATCCTGAGCAGATGCCCGAGCCACCTCAACTGGTTCCTCTCAACGTGTAGGAGCAGCAGCTCTACTCCGAGCTCCTCCCGTGTGACTGAGCTCCTCACCCTATCCCTAAGGGTGCGCCCAGCCACTCTGTGGAGGAAACCCATTTCAGCCGCTTGTATCCGCGACCTTGTCCTTTCGGTCATTACCCAGAGCTCATGACCATAGGTGAGGGTAGGAACGTAGATTGACCGGTAAATCGAGAGCTTCGCCTTCCGGCTCAGCTCCTTCTTCACCACAACGGACCGATACAGCGACCGCATCACTGCAGACGCTGCACCGATCCGCCTGTCAATCTCACGCTCCATCCTTCCCTTACTCGTGAACAAGACCCCGAGATACTTGAACTCCTCCACTTGGGGCAGAGACTCACCACCCACCCGGAGAGGGCAAACCACCTTTTTCCGGTCGAGCACCATGGTCTCGGATTTGGAGGTGCTGATTCTCATCCCAGCCACTACACACTCGGCTGCAAACCGCCCCAGTGCCTGTTGTAGGTCCTGGCTCGAAGAAGCCATCAGGACAACATCATCCGCAAACAGCAGAGATGAAATCCTGTGGTTCCCAAACCAGGCCCCCTCCAGCCCCTGGCTGCGCCTAGAAATTCTGTCCATAAATATAATGAACAGAACCGGTGACAAAGGGCAGCCCTGGCAGAGTCCAACATGCACCGGGAACAGGTCTGACTTACTGCCGGCAATGCAAACACAGCTTCTGCTCCGGTCATACAGGGACCGGACAGCCCTTAGCAAAGAGCCCCGGACCCCATACTCCCAGAGCACCCCCCAAAGGACACCACGAGGGACACGGTCGAATGCCTTCTCCAGATCCACAAAACACATGTGGACTGGTTGGGCATACTCCCATGAACCCTCGAGGACCCGATGGAGAGTATAAAGCTGGTCCAGTGTTCCACGACCAGGACGAAAACCACACTGCTCCTCCTGAAACCGAGGTTCGACTATCGGTTGGATCTCTCTCCAGTACCCTGGAGTAGACCTTACCGGGAAGGCTGAGGAGTGTGATTCCCCTGTAATTGGAACACACCCTCCGGTCCCCCTTCTTATACAGAGGGACCACCACCTCGGTCTGCCACTCCACAGGTACTGTCCCCGACCGCCACGCGATGTTGCATAGACGTGTCAGCCAAGACAGTCCCACAACATCCAGAGACTTGAGGTACTCAGGACGGATCTCGTCCACCCCCGGACGAGTCCGCCTTTCGAGTCCCCAGTCTCTGTTTCCTCCTCGGAAGACATGACGGGGGGATTGAGGAGATCCTCAAAGTATTCCTTCCACCACCCAAGAACATCCCCAGTCGAGGTCAGCAGCTCTCCACCCGCACTGTAAACAGTGTTGGTGAAGCACTGCTTCCCCCTCCTGAGGCGTCTGACGGTTTGCCAGAATTTCTTTGAGGCTGTCCGATAGTCCTCCTCCATGGCCTCCTTGAACTCCTCCCAACCCTGAGTTTTTGCCTCTGCAACCGCAAGAGCCGCGGCACGCTTGGCCCGCCTGTACTCATCGGTTGCCTCAGGAGTTCCACGAGCCAACAAGGCTCGATAGGACTCCTTCTTCAGCTTGACGGCATCCCTTACTTCCGGTGTCCACCACCGGGTTCGGGGATTGCCGCCACGACAAGCACCGCAGACCTTACAACCACAGCTACGAGCGGCCGCATCAACAATAGAGGTGGAGAACATGGCCCACTCAGAGTCCATGTCTCCAACCTCCCCCGGGATCAGAGAGAAGTTCTCCCGGAGGTGTGAGTTAAAGACCCCTCTGACAGAGGGCTCTGGCATTCCCAACAGACCCTTACGATACGCTTGGGTCTGCCAGGTCTGTCCGGCTTCCTCCTCCGCCAGCAGATCCAACTCACCACCAGGTGGTGATCAGTTGACAGCTCAGCCCCTCTCTTTACCCGAGTGTCCAAGACACGCGGTCGGAGATCAGATGGCACGACAACAAAGTCGATCATCGACCTCCGACCTAGAGTGTCCTGGTGCCACGTGCACCGATGGACACCCTTGTGCTCGAACATGGTGTTTGTTATGGACAAACTGTGACTAGCACAAAAGTCCAATAACAAAACACCACTCTGGTTCAGATCAGGGAGGCCGTTCTTCCCAGTCACGCCCCTCCAGGTGTCACTGTCGTTACCCACATGGGCGTTGAAGTCCTCCAGGAGAACAATGGAGTCCCCAGTTGGTGCACTGTCTAGTACCCCTTCCAGGGACTCCAAGAAGGCCGGGTACTCTGCACTGCTGTTTGGCCCGTAGGCCGACACAACAGTGAGAGACCTGTCTCCGACCCGAAGGCGCAGGGACGCGACCCTCTCGTTCACCGGAGTGAACCCCAACATGAAGCGGCTGAGCTGTGGGGCAATGAGCAAGCCCACACCAACTCGCCGCCTATCCCCGCGGGAAACGCCAGAGAAATGGAGAGTCCAGCCCCTCTCAAGAAGTTGGGTTCCAGAGCCCAAACTGTGCGTGGAGGCGAGGCCGACTATATCTAGTCGGTAATGCTCAACCTCCCGCACAAGCTCCGGCTCCTTCCCCCCTAGCGAGGTGACATTCCATGTCCCCAGAGCCAGTCTCCATGTCCAGAGATCCGGTCGTCGAGGCCCCCGCCTTCGACTGCTGCCCAAATCTTCATGCACCGGCCCCTTACGGATCCTCTTGCGGGTGGTGGGTCCACATGAGGACGGCCCCACTCACTCCTTCGGGCTGAGCCTGGCCGGGCCCCGTGGGGAAAGGCCCGGCCACCAGGTGCTCGCTGTTGAGCACCCACCCCAGGCCTGGCTCCAGGGTGGGGCCCCGGTAACGCCGGTCCGGGCGACGTAGTTTGCCTTGATTGTACTCTTTTCATAAGGGGCTTCTGAACCGCTCTTAGTCTGTCCCGTCTCCCTGGACCTGTTTGCCATGGGAGACCCTACCAGGGGCACGAAGCCCCCGACAACATAGCTCCCAGGATCATTCGGGCACTCAAACCCCTCCACCACGTTAAGGTGGCGGTTCAGGGAGTGGTGTGTATTGTTCCAAAAGGCTTCAAAAAACAAATATGCAAAAAAATTCAATTTAATATTTACATCACGGAAAGAATAACAAGTGTCATCCATCACAAAATGCTGTCGAAGCAGTTCTTTGGAGTGGAATATGCCTGAAAGACTTTTAAATGGACTTTGCTTTAGGGGAAATGGGAAGTTTCAAATAGATTGTACAGATTTGCTTCTTTGATGAAAACAGTGTGGATTTGAAATATAGGAGAAAAGAACATCATTAAAGAGTTGTCTAATTTTACAGTTTGGAAGTTTGAAAGTTGAGATGTTGAACCAATTTATCATAAACTTAGAAATAGTGGGACATCTACAGTTAAAATTATGGAATAGGAAGGAGACTGTGGGACCAAATACCCCATCAGCCATGTCATGAGTGTAAAATTCTACCCAAGAACTGGACTAAAGCTGAAGTAAAATTAAAGATCTGCAGACACATGTGTATTTCATACTGACACTGGTTTATTTGACATAAAAACATTAGGCAGGTGGAGTTTGGTACATGTGGATCTGTGCTGCAGTGAGAGACGGAGTCATTTTACTCAGGGACTGGAGGAAGTGTTTGTGTCTGATGTGAGAAGCCTCCATGTTTTCTTCTTCCAAAGCCAACAGCGCCGCCTAGTGGAAACAGAAGGGAAAGTATAAATAAATGCAAAGAGACAAGAAGTGTAGTTTACATTGTCATAAGAACAAATCAAACTAAGGAAATATATATATACATATATATAGACTAAGTGATAACTAACCATTAATTAGACTTTTTGGTTTGAGCAGCAGACACATAAATCTCACCTCTTTGCAGAGATTTTCCAGATCTGCTCCAGAGAAGAAATTTGTCTTTTGAGCTAGTTCCTCCAAACAAACATCGGAAACAGGCATCGGCTTAGTGCAGACCTTCAGGATGGAGAGACGGCTCTAGAAACACAAGAGAAAAGAGAAAGAAAAGTTGTGTAAAATGTTCTATATTATGCTAAACTGACTCTTGTGAGGTTTTAGCTTCTTCCCTCCTCAAAAACAGACCTGGAGTTGTGTTTTGTTTCATTCACACATGTTTGAGTAACACTTTATTATCAAAAACATTAGAGCAGATCAGAAAACAGCATAATACGGGACCTTTAAATAAATCTATATTGGGCTTTCAACAAGTAGGGTTTGAATAGGGCCCGGGAGAGATCTCTAGATTACTCAAACATGCATGGATAACATCTAAAACCTCTTCAGACAGGTTTTTGATGAGGGAATGATATTATAACATGGGAGAAAGATAAAAAAAAATCCATTTTGCATTTCCTCTTTAATAAAAGAGGAGGTATTATGAAGAAAACATTTAAAATCGTACCTCCTGATCTGGCGGTGGGATGTAGATGATGTGGTCCAGTCGTCCCGGCCGCAGCAGAGCCGAGTCCAGGGCATCCGGGCGATTTGTGGCGGCGACGATCATCACCTCAGAGTTACACACCTCCTCAAAGTCAGTCTGCAACACAGCGACGCCAAAGGAGTTTCAAAAGAGTAAAAATATTCTGTAATGAATTTGTCCTCAGAAAAAAATATACATTACAGTTACACGATTGTCAGTTTGCATGTTTACTGATCTGTCACATTTTTTCCCCATAATATTTTAATACTAAATAAGTCCCCTAAAAATATATAACTTGAACATAGGCTCCAGTTCACTTTATATATTAAAAAATTGCCACCCCTCTCTCTGTAACTGCTGCTGACAGACTTGTCCTTTTGGTCTTAAAATGTTCTGGTGTTTTTATTTCACTTTTGTGTCTGTAAATCAGGGATGAACATTAATAACAGACAAATCAGACGCGTAAATGTGCAAAGTATATTGAAAAAGTAATTAGTTAAATGTATTTCTCAAGGTGGTTAAGTAAATTATACCTTCAATTCTTCTCTCTCTGGATCCACAAATTTTCAAACTGTTTTTTTTTCTCCCGGTACTGAATTTATGTTTTGGTACGTGTTAAGATTACCAAAAGTATTGAAAATCAGATACACTTATCAATACTACAACTAGTGTCAAATCTAGATGCTCGTTTTAGTAAAAACGTCACATTCACAGGACAGAAATGAACCTTTCTTGAATATTTTTATAATGATGTGTCTCTGTTTCACAAGTATAAGACACATAGACTAGTATAAACACCATGGACCACGAAGAACCTACTGCACACTGAGGATTACACACATATAACACACACGGGAATAGAAAACATGTCATTTTAACAGTTCCCAACCCTAAACTCAGGTCTCTACACATCCAAACCTGCTCATGTTGATGTCCCTGGTCTTCTCCTTCGGCCTGTAGCACTCGTTTGCTGCCTCTCCTCTCCTCCGTCTTCAGCCCAACTCCATCCATCTCGTTTAGAAGCACAGACAGGAGCCGAGTCTGGACGCCGCTCGAGCCCGCCCCGCTCGACCGACAGCCAATCAGAGAGTCAATCTCATCCAGGAAGAGGACGCAGGGGGCGCAGGAGCGGGCCTGACGAAACAACTGCAAGAAAAAACAAGTGTTTTTTTGTTCTGGTAAGTAAAGGTGCACTATGTAACTTTTATTGTGGAGGGCGTGTCACTTGCTCGTTTCCATAGAGATGTATGCAGTATGGAACATTTCCTGCAAAACGTGTCTATCTCCATGGAGACAAGCGGGTGACGTGAGAGCTCAGACCTGAAAGGCAGCTCTGGTCACGGTAAGAAAACATGTTCAGGCATTTCTAAAGTGAATAAATGAACAATTATTAATGCTATACTGTGGAATATTCCAGGCAAAGCAATCGTATCATTTATTTAGAGAAAAACAGGTTGAGCCCCATCATAAAAGCTGCGATTTTGTTTTTTTTCCCTCTTCCTTTTAGAGTTTCTAAGAGTTTTTAAACATGTTCAGTAAAAAAAAACTCTTAAAAGCCTAATTAAATGACCAAATCATATAAATTTTGACCTAAAAATATCAAATTATTACTAAAACAAACACTTTAACTGAAGCTGGACCATGATTAATTGATTGATGAACAGCATTACTTTA
Organism: Periophthalmus magnuspinnatus; assembly: GCF_009829125.3. NCBI lineage: Eukaryota > Metazoa > Chordata > Actinopteri > Gobiiformes > Gobiidae > Periophthalmus > Periophthalmus magnuspinnatus. The sequence goes on along the minus strand of NC_047128.1, from coordinate 4,325,191 downwards.
ATTTTGTCTTGTTCTAAGTCCCACCTGAGCCAGCGCCTTCTCCGAGTCGCCCACGTAGGGGGAGTAGAGGTCGGCCCCGCTGACCGACAGAAAGGCCCCGTGGCTGGACGCGGCCGCAGCTCGGACCAGGGTGGTTTTGGCGCATCCTGGGGGTCCGTACAACAGCACCCCCCGGGAACGAGACAAGCCCAGACGCCCGAACGCATCAGGGTAACGCAGGGGCCACTCGATGCTCTGCACAGGGACAAGAACAAGGAAACTGAGACAACAGCGTTAAGGCAAAGTAACATGAAAATAAATATATATACACAAACTCTAATAATAAAAAACATTAAGCTTCATTCACCAGTTTCAGATATTAAGTCTGTGTTTAGTTGTTTTAAAGATTCACTATGCAGCTTTTTCCATCATCTGCTTGTCTTTTATGTATTTTTGGCAATCTATATTAAGTTGAATTATAGTTTACGTTTTATCCTTCATTTTTAGACAAGTTCCCCTTAGACCACATGTGTCAAACTCAAGGCCCGGGGGCCAAATGTGACCCGCCACATCATTTTATGTGGCCCGCAAGAAGATATTTTAAAATGACAGTCATGCCTTTTAATTTAAGTCTATACTGCTTTAATGTGTGCACTGACAATAAACTAATGAGATTTCACAGCAAGTGGAACTGAGAAATATATGCAAATAATCATCACAAAATATTCATGAAGAGGAAAATTGTCGGCATGGAAGGAAGTTGGGAGGAAAAAAGGTGAAGGTGAATATAAGTTTGTGCTTTGAGGAGAAAAACCTGTATGTTTTTTGTGTTATGAGGCGGGGTCAGTACAGTCTACGTCGACATTCGGTTACATTTAGTGATATTAACTCTGCCGCACAGTCACATCTGGCCATTTTGCTGATGTGGCCCTTGGTGAAAATGAGTTTGAGGCCCCTGCCTTAGACCATCTACATTTTTGTTCATGACGCGCTTGTGTCTTTCTCACAACTATGAGAGGGATTACACAGACTTTTTCTTTTGCTTGTGCTTGTAGTACCTGTCTGAGTTTGAGTTTGACGTCGTTCAGTCCTCCGATCTGGTCCCAGGACACAGGGGCGAGGTCGATCTGTCCCAAACTGCCCCTGAGACACGAGGGACCCACTATTTTTAGAGCCTCAGTGAAATGCTTCATAATCACAGTCTGCTCTCCCGAACCCTGGGAAGACAATATGAATAGACACAAACTAAATGTCCACAGCTTGTTATAAAAAACGACAACAACAGCATTGTGGAGGAGCAGCGGCTCTACTCTGAGCTTGTTGTCCTATCTCTAAGGGAGCACCCAGCCACACTGTGCAGGAAACTCATTTAAACGCTTAAATCTGCCATCTTGTCCTTTAAGTCATTATCCAAAGCTCATGAGCAAAAGTGAGGATATGAACAGAGATCTAAACCAGGACTAAACAAGGACTAAACCAGATCTAAACCAGGACTAAACAAGGACTAAACCAGAATCAAACCAGGACTAAACCAGATCTAAACCAGGACTAAACAAGGACTAAACCACAACTAAACCAGGACTAAACAAGGACTAAACCACAACTAAACCAGGACTGAACCAGAACTAAACCAGAACTAAACCAGGACTAAACAAGGACTAAACCACAACTAAACCAGGACTGAACCAGAACTAAACCAGAACTAAACCAGGACTAAACCAGAACTAAACCAGGACTGAACCAGAACTAAACCAGAACTAAACCAGGACTGAACCAGGACTGAACCAGGACTGAACCAGAACTAAACCAGGACTGAACCAGGACTAAACCAGAACTAGAACAGGACTGAAACAGGACTGAACCAGGACTGAACCAGGATTAAACCAGGATTAAACCAGGACTAAACCAGGACTGAACCAGGACTAAACCAAGGACCATAGGTGCGAGTAGATTGTCTGGTAAATCCTGCCTTTGCACTCAGCTCCTTCTTCAGCACCACACTCCAAAACAGACGATGCAGTAATCAGCTCATAAAAGACATGAATCGTGATCTGGCTCAAACTAAATCATGATATAAATGTTTAGGCCTCTCCTCCTGCCCTGGATGTCACTGACTCATGCAGCGTTCCCAGTCGACTTGCAGACTCAGTTTGTTTTACCTTTGCCAGTTCCCGTATGCTGCTCATCGCTGCCTCTCTGCACAGGGCGCTCAGGTCTGCTCCCACATAACCTGTTGTCCTCTGAGCAAGTTCTTCAGCATCCACAGAGGAACAAACTGGAATCTTCTCAAACAAAACACTCAGAATCTGCCTCCTCTGCTGCAGAGTGGGAGCTCCAATGACGACCTGAGAAATAGACATGACAAAGGCCTTTAATTTAGATTATAACTAACATCACAAACTAAAATGGAACCAAATAAACTAACACAGAAACAAACTTGTAATGGATTCATGTGACATCACCATCAAAATTGACCATCGTTTCCATGGAAATAGAAAGTGAAAAACCATATTTCAGAACATTCTCCATCGAGATAGACAGGTTTTATGCCATTTTACTGTGGAAGATCATAGCCATAGGGAACAACATTTCCATGAAAGCATACGGGCCAAATAAGAGTCAGGTTTGTGGAGATGCGAGCCACTCAGAGTAAGGACGCATGTTTTTCAGTGCGATAAACACAACCCAAATAAAAAAATAAATAAACATGCTTTTATATTAGTCTGTTTTTTGGCTAAAAAGTCACATACTGCGGCTTTAAAGGAAAAATGGAACAAACTTATGCTGCCGTCCAAACAGATAAATATTTTTTGCACTTTAATCTACAAGTAATATATTTTTAAGGACTTGTTTTGATGCATCTTGTTTTTTTTGTGGGAAGCATTATCTGATTATTGTTTGCAGAAGACAGAAACAGGCAAAGGCTTTTTTACATACAGATTATTCTAAAGTTATCAACACAATAAAATATAATATAAACATTTTAAGTAAACATTTTAAGTACAACTACACATCTTCCATAAAAACTATCGGTTGTGTGTTTTCTCTCTCAGTCTCATACCTCTCGGTCGAATCTCCCCGGCCGTCTCAGAGCCGGGTCCAGGCTGTCCGGTCGGTTGGTTGCCGCGGCAATCAGAAAACGATCCGATTGGTCCATTCCGTCCATGAGCGTGAGGAGCTGAGCCACGAGCCGGTTCTCTGCTGCCGCGGCTCCGGCTCTTCTGGGACAGAGGGAGTCCAGTTCATCCAGAAACAAAACACAGGGACCGTCTTCAGACATGGAGCGAGCGCTGGCGAAAACAGCACGAAGCTTCTCCTCGCTCTCCCCCGGCCTCGCGCCCACGATCTGGAATGAACAGGAATAAGAACTTTTATTTTATATTTCAAATCTTTTTATTAGCATTTTTATATGTGCAGTGAGAGTGAGGGGGATAACATTAAAAAGCGAATAAAATACAACAGAGATGGACAAATGCATAGTAGTAATAACTGTAAAAAATGTAAAATTACCAAATAATTAACACAAAAATAAAATAAAGAAAAAAATCTATGTTTAAAAAGGGAAAGGAAAGAAAGTTAGATAGATAGAGAGGTAACAATTTTTAAGAAAGGTTTTGACTTTCTTTAGATTTCGAAGCAGTTTTCTTATAGAGATTTACAACTGAAATTGTTAGTTTTTGGCATTTTGTGAATAATTATATGATAAGTGATTATTTTTGTGCTTCTTGTTTGTCTTAGCTTATTTGGATCAGTTTGCAATTATGATATGTTGACTTTGTTTAAAGTCTCTGCTCTGACAATGGTTGGTTTCAAATGGAAAATACTCAAATTTATATAAACAGTCTAACATAGGGACTGAGGACGCTGTATTGGTGCATATTAATGAGAAACATAATGTTATTTTATAGACAGATGAGCAACACACAACATACAAAATTACTTAAAAAAACAAAACAAAAAAAACATATAATTTTTACGTCAATTTAGTTTTAAGTCTCTACCTCGGGCCCGTGCACCATCACCAGGCTGGCTCCCACTTCCTGGGCCACACTGCGGATCAGCTGAGTCTTTCCCACTCCAGGAGGCCCCAGTAGCAGCACCCCTCTGGGACAGGATAGGCCCAGGGAACACATGGTCTCTGGGTAAATCAACGGCAACTGAAGCATCTCCCTCAGGGACGACCTGACCTGAAAGGTTAAAGACAATCGATACTGATGTGGTGGAATATTCAGCTGTTACCATGGTGACACAATGCACACATTAGCAAACACAGCCGAAATGTTTTAAGACTGTCTGAAAACTCAAGAAAAAATACAAAACTGTAGAAAACAATAAAACACAAAGATGCCCTGCCAAGTTAGAACCAAAAGTGAGGGAGAAGAGTTGGATTTTTAGTCTGTTCTTAAACTGCTCTACAGACTGAGAGGATCTGACAGGCAGAGGGCGCTGTTCCGTAGTGTCTCTTCTCCTGTAAAAGCCCAAAACACTAAATCTAAAATGTCAAAGAGCTGCTACAGTTTAAGAACAAATATAAAGGTCGACAACACTAAATATTTAGTTTGTACCTGACTCTAAAACAAGAAACTCAAGTCAACAGCAGAAAGCCAGTGAAGAGTGAAACCACAGGCCACTGCAGACACACTCACATTATCACTGATTAGACCTGTCAAAATAACATATTCTGAAGTTTGATATATATCGCTGAAGTAAATATTGATGGTAAACAATAATCTTGAAACTCATTTACGCCACTGACACAAAAACCAAGAGCACAAAAACTATTCTACATCTGCAATATTGTTAAAAATCATGAGATGCAATCAATAAACAGCAAAATGAAGCACTTGTTAGTTTGCATCTGTAATGAATCAGACAAGATATGAATTCAAACTTTTACATCTTAAATCTTATGGTATAGCTAAAAAACAACCAAAAAATTCCCAGTTGTGCAAAGAAAAAGTACACATAATAAATATTGACCCTAAAAAGTATAGTTCCATCTTTCATAAATTGAATAAGTGGATATAGTGATTAACATGACAGGCCTAACACTGATACAGATTTTGGATCAGGCACAGATTAATTGAACCTTTCCCTCCTTAAAGAACATGTTTCTGAGTTTGTGTGTTGAGAATATACATTTTTGTTGGGTGAGTAGACCTATTGTTGGCTAATAAGCTAGCTAAACTCCGCACAGTCACAGCAGCAACGAAGAAATTACTTTCACTTTCCATTTTGCTGTATAAAGATAATTTGAGCAGTGTCTGTTTAGAGTGTTTAGAAAAGCACTGTATAAATAAGCTATACACATACAAAAATATGTGCAAAAAAAGAAACACATTTTCTCTGTGAAGCTGCTCATAAGTCGGAATGTCGAGATGCATTTTTCAAATAAAATGATGTCTGTGCCAGGTGAGTAGATGGGGGCGACCAAGGGGTCTATTGTCCCGGGCCCCAGCCTCTTAAGCATCCAGAACAGGACTCTCTTACTATTAAATTGTATTAGAGGGGGGACCAGGTGAGACTTTTTTGCCCTTGGCCCTCAAATTTCTGTCATCAGGCCTGATCCTCATCCTCTATCAGCAAAAAGAAACTCACCTATCCCCATTTATTTGCATCAAGCAATAGTCAAATGAATAAACTGACCTCATCCAGACCACCCAGAGGAACTGTGTTGTTTTGTTGTTGGACTCCTCCCTTGAAAAATCTCAGCGTCTTGACTCTTAAAATCTCCACTCCAGTTTTAGACGTTACAAGTCCACATCTTTCTGAATCCGGATTAACTTCCTCGATTATGGCATATTTAATTTCTGTCCCATAATCTTCCAGGTTAACCGCATGGTCCTTATGTACATATACTCCCTTGAGCATGTCTTTTACAAGTTCATGAATAACACAGGGAGGAGTGTTGCTTTTAAAATCAGAACTTTGGACCACTACTGTGATTTTGATGCCTTTGAGCTTGGGACATTGCACCGGTGAGATCTGGTTTATATTTATGTGTGAAGAAGTAGACTGGTGAAATGTAAGATTTGGGGAGCAGGATTTTGGGTCCATTTGAATAAATCCTTCTGCACAATCAGGGCGGGGCCATGCAGTGCAGAGATAGCTCGACTCGGATATAGAGACCAAAAGGGGGGAGCTCAGATTTAAGCCCAAAGATGACATCAGTCCTGGGCCCAATCTGCAGCGCTGAGAGCCCCGGTCACATGGATCCACAGACAGCACCCGCAACAAGTCCATAGTCATGACTTTACACTAGAAAAGAAATACAAATATATATATAAATAAAAATATACTTTCTCTAAATAATTGGAATAATCGTGATCCCATTTAAAGGTATGTTTTAAACAAGGTAACAGCATTATAACATAGATAAAATCTTAAAAGAAGATATTTTGTGTGATATAAGACCTTAAAGTGACTTATACAGATTTCTTTCATGTTTTATTTTTACTATTATTTGATTATTTATTTGTTTTTCATTAACAAAATTGACTACTTCTTCCACTACTGGGTTTAGCACAGTATTTTCGAGTATTTCACAATGTATCAATTATCAATACTGATTAATATTGCATTAGATTTGTATTGTATGTAGACTAAATGCTTTTACATGAGTTGCTTGTTTAGATTGAGCAACTGCACATTTGTATTATTTAAGAAAAATGCCGTTAATAATGTTTAACTGCCTTAGTTGTTAAAGCACTGATATGAAATGAATGAGAATAACAGATTAACCACTGTCAAGACTTAAGCTAATGGTTAAATGCTACTAATAAACGTGTTCGCTCTCAAATTGACATTATTTCTGACCTTACAATGCAAATCGATGACTCCTAACTAAAGAAGCAGAGTTTTAAACCTTATTCGTGTAACGTCATGGTTATAAACTCCCAAACTGAACGAAACAAGGCAAATGTTTACAAAAGTCCATGCGGCTGGTACGCGAGGAGGTTGGGCAAACATAACTACTTCCGGTAACACGTAAACTACTTCCGCTCATAAAATAAAACGTTAGGAAAAGTTGATAAATATTGTATTGTTTAGGGTACCTTATTCTTTTGTATTTTGCTTTTTCTTCAATAATAATAACATGAAAAATAATACAAATAAAATAAAATGTTATGAAAAATTTAGAAAAAAAAAATCATATTAATATACTTTTACGAACAACAAAATATACACGATTGGACGAAAATGTGTTTTAATACAGAATTTATTGCGAAAATTGTTTTAGAGCTAAAAAACAGTAATTCCGGGTAAAATTTTGGTCGGACAACTGTTTCCTTGAGTTAGTTTTACTGATGCACTGCTGTCACCTCGTGGTCAAAGTAGAACATTACACCTTCAAGTAAAAATGCAGATTTTATGAAAATAGTGAAAGTGGAATGTGTAAGAATGCATTATATTAATTATGCAAAGGTATGGCATGATTCACTAAACTCCCAAACAATACATGAGGATTTTAACTTGAATTTTCCTGTGATAAATTGAAATTATTATTGAATTTAGCCTTGTAATTTACAATATTATAAAACATTATCAAGTAATATTTAAATTAAATCAGTTTAGACATCAGAGCTGGACATATTCTGACGTTTATATTATATAGGTCATTGATTACTGATGGGAGCACTGTATTTTTCCGGTGACATATTTCCACAGCCCTCTATGGCCAGACGGTCATAATCGCTTTACTCTGTGCGCTCTTCCTAAAGGATTCTGCCTCTCTGTGGTCAGCCGGTCGGTCACGTGGTTCCCAAATCTCCACAAATAGCGCAGCGGCGGAGATATCTGAGTGCGGAAGGCCTTGGTTGCGCCTCTCTTTCAGCGGGACGTGCGCACTGACTTCACCGGGCTGAGCAGGCCGTGTCTCCGGTGAACTACCGCTGCAGACGGGGGAGAGTGTGTGCCACGTTCATCTGCGCTGTCTCGACGCACAAAGGCAAGTCTGTAGATGAGATAAAGCCGCGCGCGCTGCAGCCAAGGCCCGGGCGCTGCTGAAGGACAAGGGCGCATGGCGACTCCAGGGAACGAATGAATGACAAAAGCTCCTTGTTGTTGCAGTTTGGGTCGATGCTGCACGAGCGGGTTGAGTTTGCGTAACGTTCAGATGTGCGTGCGTTCACATGAAAGCACAAAATGTATCCAACGAGTGAAACATATGAACACAGCTCTATATATGGCACAATGTGAACGCCACGTCGGGAGCGGCTGGTTTTGTGCAGCCAGCAGCTCCTAGAACGTCTGCACCGTGACGCCTCAGACTTTTTACGCGCAAACATGAGGCAGTCGTCCAGTCAAATGAACGTTTACACCGCGCGAGAGGCTGATTTAGTGCAGCTCCAGAGTGATTTGTGTCAGAGCTGCACTTTTAAGATTCTAAACTGGAGTAACATGGCTGACTTTTGCAGAAATGAAACAAAAAAAGCAATAAACAAAAGCAAAAACAAACGTTGGTCAGGGATTGGAGCTTTTGTCCAATCTGTGCACACTGTCTGCTGTTGCCCTTGAGCCAGACATTGCATTGAACGTTGTAAAAGTAGTTTTCAAGTTCAACCGTTGAGTATTTGAATTTTATCAGCTGTATTAATGTTTTATGAGCTTGATTTCTTAATTGTAGAGCTGATCTTTTGCTGTTTGCCTCTGTTAAGGTCACACTGCCCTTTCAGAGACGTTTCAGTATTTTTATGTTTTTTTATCCTTTATTATCCAACAAAATCATATTTATATAGGCTCTAAACTCAAATTAACCTTTGAAATCTGCAGATATTCACTTAAAGGCGGCATGCCCGGTGTCTTATCTGCTTTGCCCTCGTTCATTCACATTATCAAAGCTCTTTAGTCGCTCCACACACTGAGTTGGCACTGCCCCCTGCTCCCTCATAACTCTGCCAACTCTCACGAACAACTCCAGCGCCTGTAACCGACCCCCTACCCCAGCCTCGGCCCTTTGCCCCAGCGTTAGTTCCCTGTAGCTCTGAGCAGGACGGGGGACAGATTTTTGGGATGTAACGCAGTAGCAGAGGCGTCGATCTAACCTCCCGTCTAACTGTTTGTATTGTTGGTTTATACAGAGGCTTTGGGAGCAGCCGCCATGTCCACCCTTCTGCGCTGCATCTCCTCTTCTGCTGGGTTTGTCCGGCGAGGGGCCCGGCTTAAACTCCCAACCAGGAGACAGTTCAGGACTTTTCCGGTTTTATGGGACCAAAACGTCTCCAAAGGTAAGACTTGTGTGTTTTTCCATAGACGACACTTTACCATATGTGAAATTTGAGCTTGATTTCCTTAAGGTCATTTGGTTTCATTTTGAGGATGGTATTTATTATTTATGAGTTCATGTTGACATTTTAAACAGTTTAAGTGGTTAAAATAGTTACAGAAATGGAAAGTGGAAAGTGTTTGACCCACTGAGCGGTGAACGTAAAGGAGGTCACATAGAGGTGACACGAGGAGGAAGTGAGTGAGACTCAACATGGGGTGTGTGTACATCTAGGGCATGGGAGTTTTTTACAGTCCAGATGTCGTTTTGACAGTGTAGACTTGTCTGTTTTTACTTTTAAGCGAATGTTGCGCTCATGTCTTTGGTTTTGACCCACTTCAGACCTAGTTTGCATCTTTTGCAGCTACATGTGGTGAAGTAAAGTCCATAACTAGGCGTATTTGAACACATTTGTCTGCTTTGACCGTCATTTTGGTTCCTAAATGAACTCCTTTACATATAATTTTCAAATCTTTCCACAGTGAATGAGCTGCACTACTGTATGAAATAAAACTGCATTAGAACATGACAGACTTTTTCCCTTAAGCCTGGTTTAAAATCATATTTAGACATTTATTTATGTATTTTTTTTAGTTATACCTGTTTTTCTGTTTTGTCTTTTTGTCCTGTGCATAGGCCAGTATTTTCTGAGGGGACGCTCAACACATTTTAAAGACTAGAATTTGTAAGATTTTGCGTGTATTATTATTTTTGAGCAAGTTTTGAAATTGGCAAAACAAAGTGACACAGAAAAATGTTGTCTACAGTCCAAAATTAACTTAAAGCTACATTATGCAACTTTTCTGGTGTGACCATCTGCTTGTCTCCATGGAAATGTTATCGTTTTGCCCGTAAGGTTCAACCGTATGGAATTTATCGGTTTTGCGTGTGTGAACTTGCAGGTGTTAGAAAAAAAAACACTTTTGAAAAACCTGCTTCTCACTGAGAGCAAGAACACTTCTCCACAGCTCTGACCTGTAACTTGGCCTGGGTGACCTGCTTGTCTCCATAGCGATATGGCGGTAATACAACTTCTGTGGAGTTAAACGGCGGCTCACATCCAAAAGAAAGTCTCCGTAGTGATGGATGCGTTTAATATCCCGTATTTTCCGGACTATAAGTGTCACTTTTTTCATAGTTTGTCCGGGGGGTGCGACTTTACTCAGATGCGACTTATATGAGCAATTATTCAAATACATAATTTCACACTACCCACTCCAGGGGAAGATGAATGTGGCCCTCATACTGGTACAAGTCTAGAGTGCTCTTGTGCAGTTGTCAGAGTTGTTCAGAAGCGACACCGAGGATGAAGAATTCAATGGATTTAGTGATTTAGAGTGAGATCCAGAGTAAACTTGTTGCTGTTTTTTTTCTGCTTTATTTATCCGATTAACTGTTAATATCTCACGTTAACAAACCAGACACGTGTTCAGTTCTGTCTATGCTTCATGTAGTAGCTCAAGGGTGTCAAACACATTTTTACCGAGGGCCACATCAGCACAACGGCTGCTCAGAGGGCCACATGTAAAATAATTGTAACTACTTTTTAATTCACTGTTTCTGTATGTATTACTTATTCAAGTTACAAGTATTTCATACTCATTTGCATAGATGTAAAAATATGGCTGTGTAATGCATATCGCTTGATAAAATGACATGTTAAGACCATCATACCTTTTAATTTACCCTGTCGAGGGCCACAGAAAATGATGTGGAGGGCCACATTTGCCTTTCAAGATAAAATGTCTGTTCTTAGTCTTGGATTTTGTAAAATAAATTTCCCCAAAAATGCAACTTGTACTTATACTCCAGTGTGACTTGCATATGTCTGATTCTTCATTATTATGCATTTATTCATTGTTGCGACGTATAGTCTGGAAAATACGGTGTAATATATTATGGAACATTCCAGGAACTAACATTCCAGCACGTGGCAGACTCCCCATCAGAAAAGTTACAGTGAATCTTTTAAAGCACGAGAAAACACTTGTACAGTACTGTGAAATAAAAAAAAACAAACAAAAAACTTGTAAGCCGCTCCAGTAGATTTTTAGTTTAGTCAAAACTTTTAGTCATTCAAAGTTTCCTCTGTGTGTGTGTGAGCGGCCCCTCTGCGTAGGGGTGTGTGTGTGTGTGTGTGTGTGTGTGAGCGGCCCCTCTGCGTAGGGGTGTGTGCGTGTGTGTGTGAGCGGCCCCTCTGCGTGTGTGTGTGAGCGGCCCCTCTGTTTGGGACCGGTCCCTCTGAGTTTGGCTCTGGTCCAATCACCTGCTAAAGCCATCTCCATGACGGCGAGGTCACCGTGCCGTGTTTGGACAGAAATGTGAAACCTGATCCAGTCCCACGTTTCACAGTCCAGTCACACAAGCACAGCCCAGAGACGGCCCTCGTGGAATCATGTGACCATCATTATCAATAATCTAAGAGCTGAAGAGAAACTGAGTTGTTGTTATTCTGAAAAGTATTGCAATTAGATTTTAAGTCAGACCTATTCCGCAAAATTAAAACTCTCAGAGCTTTTTAACCATGTCTGTGTAATCACTCAGTCGTCCAGGTCTGATCCACAGGAAAATATTAAATCTGTAACTGGACAAAAAGTTTTAGATTGAAGACATTTGGCTGCTCATCCACGTCTCTTCAGTTGTGGTCAGATTCCTGCTGGACACTGCCTTATATCTGTCTGAAGGAGGCGCTAACGACACTGAAACTAAAAACACCTATTGTTTATAGTTTGTTTCTGGGCTATGTCTTTGGTGCTACAGCTACTACTAAACTGTGCCCTACTTAGGAGAGTCAGTCACTATATATGTACCTCACTTGATAATAAGGTGCAGATCTGAGCTAAAGAAAAATGGTTTGAGAGGGGAGTTTTTAAGAGGCAGTTTTTGTTAGGAAAGATAATCCATTCTTAAACAGGAATGGGGGCCTTGGACATCATCTATCACTTCATCCTCAGACACAAAGCAAAAAGGTAAAATAGATGTGAAATCACGCATTAGGGTCTTGAATGACTCAGTGCAAGGCAGTGTCCAGCATTAATCTGACCAGAACTGAAGAAGCAGTTTGGACGAGCAGCGAAACGTCTTCACTCCTACAACTTTTTGTCCAGTTGACAGATTTTATATATATTTTTTGCAAAGCTTTTAACCATGTTTCCTCTTCTCGTTTCCCCTCTACAGATTGTTCAAACATGCAGGAATCACTCCACATACAACTTCAGATAACTTATTTTCATTGTTTTTAATATATTTGAATGTAATTATAAAGCACCAGACAGAAAAAACACTGCAATAACTGTCCACATACCAGACGCTCACATTTTGCCCAAAACAAATGGGGAATTCAGGTGGAGGATGCAAATGTTTTGACAAATTCATAATATTGTAGTGGTTTGAGGCTTGCAAAGTTGATCAAATATAGTGTGCACTGTCCCTGGCTCTTAGCATACTTAGCATAGTTATTCAAGCACCTAATGAGTGATTTCACACCTATTAACATCCTGGCTATTAGGCAGATGTCTAAAAAAAAAAAGTTCAGTACTATAAAAGGTAAATTCTAGGTCTGTCTTTGTGTTTGAAACTGCTTAAAAAAAATAAAAATTAAAAAGCTAGTACAAAACCGGTAGTTAAGCACAAACAGGCCCAAGTGTAAACAGACTGGTGTCACTTTGTACACGTCCAACATTGGTTCAACTAAAGACCTGCTTCGATGTTTGTTTAGTCACGTCTCTGCTGTGAACTGGAGCAGAGCCGTTGGTCTGATCCCAACAGATCAATACCACACTGACCTACATTTGTAAACTCTGACACCAAACTAAAACTGGTTATAGTCCACTGCTTTATACAGAAATAAAATGTAGTATCACGATCGTGGACTAAGTCAGTGTGACGTCACCCGCAGTCAAACGAAGCTAATCGAGGCTAGAGCAGTTATACTGGCTAATTTAAAGCAGAGTTCCGTCCATGAGTATCATAGCAACCAAACAGCCAATCAGGAGTGAGGCTGTTGAAGGTGATGCCCCTTTCTGCCCACACCACTGGTTTAACAGGGAGCGAACGATTAGCAACGCTGTCAAACCTGTCGCTAACGCTAGCAGGAGCGACCTCGGGGAAAGAAGGCGCCTGATTTGTCTTTTATTAATGTTCATATCTTGATTTACAGACACAATAGTGAAATAAAAAACCCAGGATCATGTAGAGCTGGTTAATACGAACATTTAAGACCAAAATGAGTCTGACAGCAGCGGGTACAGAGAGAGGGGGCACAAAAAAAACAAAAAAATAAACTCAAAATAACAAAATTAAAAAATAAAAGAAATAACTTAAAATAACTTTAAAAGTTAAAAGTAAACTCAAAATAATGAAAAAAACGAAAAAAAAACCCTCAAAATAACAAAAAAAAGTAAAAACAAACTCAATAACAAAGATTTAAAATAAACTCATAACAAAAAAAGTTAAAAGATAAAACTCAAACTAAAATAATAAATAAAAAAATAAATCTGAAAAAAATTGAAAAAAATAAACTCAAAATAAAAACCCCAGGATCATGTAGAGCGGGTAAATACGAACATTTAAGACCAAAATGACGAGTCTGACAGCAGCAGGTACAGAGAGAGGACAGTTTTTCAATAGAAAGTGAATTGGAGCCAGAGTCGAAGCTGGAGGGCGCACATGCTCACTTCTTATTTGGAAGACGTCGGCTAGCGTGTTAGCTATGTCCATTTTATATAAACAGTCTTCAATCATGACATATCGATATTTTGCACTCCTTCTTGTGGCAGTAATAAAAAGCAGAACGAAAACAAAAGTGAATAACAGGAATTTGATGTAGTGTTTTGGCAACCCATTCAAAGATCATGTATACAGCCCATTTCTTGTGCGTTGCAGGAGTCCCATACAAGGACCTGGTGGTGGGCGTCCCAAAGGAGACTCTGCAGAATGAGCGTCGCGTGGCCCTGTCTCCGGCTGGGGTCCAGGCTCTGGTCAAACAGGGGTTCCAGGTCCAAGTGGAGTCCGGGGCTGGGGAAGCCTCACAGTTCTCAGATCAACAGTACAAAGACGCCGGAGCCACCATCACCGACGTCACCGGGGCTCTGGGGTCTGACCTGGTCCTCAAGGTGGGTTAGAGCGGTGAATAAAAGAGCGCTTCTGAGATGGGTTCAATGAAGGTTTATGCAGTCCTCGTTTAAAGCTCACAAGAGTCAATTTTGCGTAATATAGGAGCTTTTTAAAGGGCCTGTTTTACATTATTCTGATCTGTTCTAATGTTTCCTCAGCACAAACAGACTTGGAGTTGTGTTTTGTTTCATTCACACATGTTTAACACACAAACCCTGCAGATTTAAGATGAGTTCTTCTCTCAAACTGAAAAGGCTCTACTCCACCTTGTGCTCCACTGTGTTTTTAAACTCCACACACCATCACTGAACTCAAACTTCACCTTAAGACTCGCCTGTTTGAACAAGAACTTCACTTTGACGTCTGTGTCATCCCTCAGTCGTCCAGGTCTGATCCAGGGCAAAAGATGAAATTTAAATCTGTCAACTGGACAAATTGTTGGAGTGAAGACGTTTGGGCTTAGGGAGGGGCTAACTACATGTTTGTTTTTTGGTATGAGACCCAAAACAAACAGGAGCAAAGAGAACAATACAGGTTGAATAGGGTCGTTAAGGCTGAAACTGGACACAATAGCTATTACAGTTTCAGTGTCCAGCAGTAATCTGACCAGAACTGAAGAAGTGGTTTGGGATGAGCAGCCCAACGTCTTCACTCACAGATTTAGAGAAACTCAGATTTAAATTTCCTCCTTTTGCTATAACTTCACTTTGACTATAGGTCTGTGAAAAGTGCTATAGTCATCAGCATCACTTTTATCAGATGGAGCCAGTGTTGTGAAGTAACTGAATATATGTCCTGTGAATATGTATTCTGAATATTATTTTTGAGTAACTGCCACAGTTAAAGTAAAAAATTACTCTGTGCAAAAAGTAACTTTCATGTGGTGGTATTCAGAATACAATTAAAGTAATACATTGTGGTACGTGATCACAAAATTTAGGCTTCAAACTTCACAGAATTGGTGAAAAAAAAATCTAAAACACTGCTTTTGTTACGATGTGGTACAAGTATGATTTTATATTTATTTTTTTATTTTAATTTTTTATGTTTTTTCTTCTTAAATAAATGCATAACAAACAAATTAAGTAAAGACAAAGCTGTTTTTAATCCTATGTTGCAGTTTTACACTATATTTTCATTACACTATGATTCATGCAGAGTTTCATTTAAATTCAGAATGCAGTACTCTGGATTTGGATTTACTCTGGATACTTTACAAATAGATGTTGTAGTATTCTCATACATGGTCCAATCAAATTCTTCTGGCGTTTCCCCATTGATTCCAGTACTGACCCGTCCCGTTCTGTGTTCAGGTTCGCGCTCCCACTCTGACGGAGGTGGACCTGTTGAAGCCCAAGTCCACTCTGGTCAGTTTCATTTACCCGGCCCAAAACCCGGAGCTCATGTCCAAACTGTCGGAGCGTCAGAGCACGGTGTTAGCCATGGACCAGGTCCCCCGCGTCACCATCGCCCAGGGATACGACGCCCTCAGCTCCATGGCCAACATCGCCGGGTAAGGTTTATGCAGCGGCCGATCACGTCTGGTATAAAGGGACTGACTAGTGGCGGCTTTTTGACAAAGTGAGGCTGATCAGTGGGAGAAGTGGATGTGGAAAAGCAGATTACATGGGTGTATTTGTATTTTTTTGTGTCAAGTGCAAACATCTCTCCAGATTGTCATAGGACTCTATTCTATTCATTGTTCCCTTTGAGTAAAACGTTGTCCTTTGCTCAGGTACAAGGCTGTGGTGTTGGCCGCTAACCATTTTGGAAGGTTCTTCACTGGACAGATCACTGCAGCTGGAAAAGTCCCTCCAGCGAAAGTAAGAAACTCTACAAGACTCAAAAGCCTCTTGTTTTTAGATGTATCGTGCATATAAATCGTTTTCCCTGATTTGGCAGAAGTCAGTTTTATAGAAAGTACTGGTCATTGAGTTATATACATTTACCTTTTCAATAGTAAAAGGAAACATTCCGTACTGTTGCTGGACAGAGTTTTTAATCTGAAGACATTTGGCTGCTCGTCTTCAGTT
This sequence comes from Periophthalmus magnuspinnatus, assembly GCF_009829125.3. NCBI lineage: Eukaryota > Metazoa > Chordata > Actinopteri > Gobiiformes > Gobiidae > Periophthalmus > Periophthalmus magnuspinnatus. The sequence continues at coordinate 4,308,799 of NC_047128.1, read as the reverse complement.
CTGGTCCGATTGCTGGTGGAACACGGCCTTATATCTGTCCAACCACTCCCTCCTTCCTTTTTATAAATCAGTTTGTCCAAAGCCAAAAAAATGGAACTACTAATGATGCAGTGAAATGATGAGAGAACAATATCTGCCAGTGTTTTGGGTTCAGCAACTCTGAAGAAGTGGAGAAAGGATTAAAAAATCTGCTGTGAAACCAGGTCCAGAGTCTCAGCCTCCCCTTGTGCCTTTGTTAAAGAATATCTGACTGATCTATTCATCTGAAAATCAACCCTTTTTAGCACGATAAACTATTGTCTTATTATTGTCCCATCTCTATATGTAAAGTGTCATTCTTGTGTTGGGCGTTGGCTCGTCGTATCTCTGCTTCATAAAGATGTGACTCAGACCTCGAGTTACACCACAACTGATTTGAAACTTTCTATTTGAGAATTGGTCTTAATGAATTTTTGTTTTAAATGTTAAGTATAAATGGGATAGTGGTTGTTTTTAAGACAGAGATTTTGTAAATGGCTCTTTAAGGACCTGCTGCTCATGGAACTAAACCTGGCACGGAGCATCTTTATGTGTAAAAATGTATAAATGTAAAATATATACATGAATTGTATTTGTTTGGTAACCCCAGGTGTTGGTCATTGGAGGAGGAGTCGCAGGTTTAGCAGCAGCAGGAGCAGCTAAATCTATGGGAGCCATCGTCAGAGGATTTGACACCAGGTAAACATGTTTCAGCTCTTTTTACCGTCAAATTGTGAGACACAGAAGGTGCAGCATGGAACCTTTTCTGGCAGACTGCCCGTCACCTACTTGTCCCCATGGAGATGTTCTTACTTTGCCTGGAAGATTCCACAGTATGGCATTAAACCTGTCTGCTTTGTGTTGTCAGTTGTTACTGTAAGTGGGCTTGCCTTTGTAACAGATCTGACCTGTAATTTGCACTGGTGGCATTATCCGTTTTCTTGGAGATAAGCACACAAGTTTAATGCCATACTGAGGAACATTCTAGGCAAAGCAAGAACAGTCCATACTGGAACTGTTTATTTGCATATAAACATCCTCTTGACCATCAGAGTGAGATCATTGGTCGAGTCTGTAATGGACAAAAATGTAATTTAACTCTTAATTTAAGACATTTGAACCTGCCCCGGGTGTGACCTCTACTGCCCCCGCTGGACACTTAACATGTTAAAAACTCAAATAAATGACTTAAAATGATCTTTACGATGGGACAGTTTCATCATTACTAACAATGAGAATCTCTCTCTCTCTGAACATGTGACAGTTTGACGTCCTGTGGTGTGACAGCTGTGTTTCCAAAGTTTTCAAAGAAGTTGCATTTTTACAAAAATGATGACCCGTATCTTAAACCCTTAATTCCAGAGCACCCCCGGTGCATAAATGTCAGATAAGCGCCTTCTGGTTTTTGTGTAACTGTTGTTTTAAATGTGATTTTTCCATGTCACACGGCAGAACTCCCGGTGGATTTGTTTTATTAAATGTAAATGTTCTTCCCTTTAGGTCAACACCTTCATGAACAGTCTCTAAAAAGTCCTAGAATGAATCTCTCGTATCAAGATGTCTGTGTAATCCCTCAGTCGCCCAGGTCTGATCCACAGTAAAGGTCATAAGTAAAATCTGTCAACTGGACCAAAAGTTGTAGGAGTGAACAGCGACGCGTCTTCATTCCTTCACCTCTTTTGTCTTTTACTCTGTATCAAAGAAAAGTGTTCCAGTCTGCAGGACATTTAAGTTTATTTTCTTAAAACGCCAAAAAATGGAACACGAAAATTCAACTGTGCACAAATATGTATTCTATAAATTACAATTCAATTCAGAATGGAGTGCTGGCACTGAAAAAGCCATCACGTCAAGGATCATTTAGTTTTTGGATATTTCTAATCTATTGCACAAACTCATAATATTTAAAGATCATTTTAAAATTCTAGAGTATAACAGTATTGTCTTTGCTCAGACCTGCAGCCCTGGAGCAGTTTAAGTCGTTTGGGGCGGAGCCTTTGGAGGTGGACATAAAGGAGTCGGGTGATGGGGTCGGAGGTTACGCCAAAGAGATGTCAAAGGAGTTCATCGATGCGGAGATGGCGCTGTTCGCCAAACAGTGTAAAGAGGTCGACATAGTCATCAGCACCGCTCTGATCCCAGGTCTGCTCCCTCCACAGGTTTAAGGTCATGTTTGATAAACTGTAATGGCACTAGTGGATTCTGTCATCGTCTTCACCCAGTCTTGTGTGACTGGTGTGAGTGGTGGTGGTTGGAGGGGCTGACGGTGCAGTGCGATTCTAACTCCCCCAGATGAATGTTGTCGTTGTGACCTTGGGCAAGACACTTGCACACACATTCATACACCAGTGTACACAGACACTGGGGCGAGTGGGATGAATGTGTGAGTGGTTTGTTGATGTAAACATTCACATATTTATCGTTTCTTATTTCAATTCAATTTTTGTAAAGCCCAAAATCACAGCAGCAGTCGCCTTAGGACCGACCATGAGAAATGATTTAACCAACAGAAAGTTAGAAAATCAACAATGAAACAGACAAGCAAATGGAGAAGTGTCCCAGAGCGCCCCCTGTCCCGAGACCCTCTTCCTCGGTAAAGAAAAACTCTGAAAAAGAAACTTGGAGGAGATCCACTGAACCAGGACTGGCAGCTGCAAATGTGACCGGGACTGAATCGGGACTAAACTGGGACGGCCCAATCTGTCCAGGACTAATGCACATCCATTTGCAGATAGAGTTCAAGTCTGTAGGACCAGAGGCCACTCAACTATGGGACAGAGGGAGGCTTATCCAGGGTAGGGTTGGCGGTCATCCAGCCAGGTGAGGGCAGGGAGGGTCCACAGAACAGGATCAGGCCACATAGTCCAGGAATAATGCTTTGGATCACACCTGCACCAGATTTTACCATAATCTCTTGCCCATTACTGATGCCACAAATGTGATAATTTTCAAAAACTGATAATTTTCATTGAGCTTCAGTCTATGCCTTTTAAAAACAGAAATATCTATATTATAAAAGATCAGTACATAGATATTTGTTTCAGTATTCCTATCAGGAGGTAGTACCAATGTTCCTTGTGTGTTTTGTTCAGGGAAACGAGCTCCAATCCTGATCAAAAAGGAGTTTGTGGAGTCGATGAAGGACGGCTCAGTGGTGGTGGATCTGGCAGCTGAAGCCGGAGGAAACATCGAGACGACCAAACCAGGAGAGCTGCACGTTCATAAGGTTGACTGGCTGTTCTTACATGTGTTGAATCACTTTACCTTCGCTTTATTTTATTGTTCAAATTAACTATAAAACACCTTTGGACCTTGATCTTGACCCCATAAAAAGAAGTGTTTTGAGCAGTTGCACTAGTAACATTAACAACATCATATAAATCATATCAAAAACCCCAAAAGAGTTGAACTGAGAGACACAAACAGGGGCGTCGTACCACATTTTGGGTCCTGGGTACAAATCATCATAGTGGGGCCCACATTATACATGTTGTCTAATGAAAAATGGCCATTACAGAGTTTGTAAAGGGCCCACCTCCTGCACTGGGCTCTGGGTAAATGGTGCCCTTTACCCCCCTCTATCTGACGCCCCTGGACATGCATTGGGTCTCACTCCAGAGGTGTTATTTTCAATTTAACTCCCAAAGTCCTTTGACAATAAAATATCTGTCCAACTAGCAACCATTTTCTCCCAAACAACGACTAGTAAAACGTGCAATATGTAACTTTTCTGGTTTGGGGTCCATTTGTCTCTCTGGCGGTAGTTATAATTTTTTTTTTCCTGAACTGTTTCACAGTATCATATGAAATGTATCTTGCCTTTTTATTCAATTGCAGGTGTTTTAACTGCACAAAAACACCTTGGAAAAAATGTACAGTTTTGTGAGTGGGACTGGTTTATGGAACCGAGCAGATGGCATAAGTTTAATGATGTTCCGTGGAACATTATTGGCAAAGCAATAACATCTCCATGGAGACGAGCAAGCCTCCACCAGAAATGTTACATAGTGTGCCTACAAGCAAACGTAATGACGTAATGATTTTAAAGGGCCCATATTACACCGTTTTCTGATCTGTTCAAATGTTTCCTCGTCACAAACTAATGCTGTTCCCTCCTCAAAAACAGACCTGGAGTTGTTTTGTTTCGTTCACACATGTTTAACACACAAACCTGCAGTTTTAGCCTGAGTTTTTCTCTCAAACTGAAAACACTCCAAACTGTTCCACCTTGTGATGTCATCATGTGGTGACATAAGAAGTGCTCCACTGTGTTTTTAAACTCCACACACCTTCATTTCTAGAATCGTTTGGCAATTCCTAGGCTGAAAGAATCCAATTTCTACTGAACTGGAGCTGAAAAGGTAGATGTTAATCTGAAAACTACCACTTCATGACATCACAAAGTGGAACAGAGCATTTTGAGCTTTGGAGATGTTACAGACTAATAATAAAGTGTCACTCAAACATGTGTGAATGAAACAAAACACAGCTCCAGGTCTGTTTTTGAGGAGGGAACAGCATTAGAATATGACTTGACGCTCACAAGAGTCAGTTTTGCGTAATATAGGACTTATTCATACTTCTGTTTCACTTTTCAGTGAAACTATAAACCGTATTCTCTCCTCAAATGTTGTCTCTTGTTTAGGGAGTGACCCACATCGGCTACACGGACCTGCCCAGTCGAATGGCGACTCAGGCCAGCACGCTGTACTCCAACAACGTCCTGAAGCTGCTCAAAGCCATCAGCCCTGACAAAGAGGTGTTCCACTACGAGCCCATGGAGGAGTTTGACTACGGCACCATCGACCACGTCATCAGGGGCACGATCGTCATGAAGGTGCGGCTGGTTTATACTTCTTTGTTTACAATAATCCTATAATGAGCAGATCCTCGGTGTACATGTAAACAGAGGCTACGGTCACGCCACAGACTGTGTAAAGATGTGGAATAAGTGAGTGTGACGCGTATAATTGGCCAGGCTCCATATTTGGGACTCGGACAACTCCAGATTGGCTCTTTGGTTGCTATGATACTCGGAAAGCTGTGGAAGATGACACCCCTTCCCGCCCGCACCACTGGTTTAGCAGAGAGCGGGCGCTTTGCAATGCTGTCAATCAAACCTGACAACAGCAGTTACAGAGAGAGGGGATGCAGTTTTTCATTAGAAAGTGAATTGAAGCCAGAGTTGATGGAGCTGGAAGTGCGCACATGATCACTTCCTGTTTGGAGGCAGCTAGCAGGTTAGCTATGTCTATGGGTCACATGCACACTCCAAATCTGTTTTAGATTTTTTTGGTTATGAGATGATTAAAATGGCAAACGGGGGCAACTTTAGTGCACTATCTTCACCTCTACAACATCAAGTCTTTTAAGGGTTTCCCCAACACATGTCTCCATAAACGAGTCCAAAATGTTGTGTTTAAGCGTCTTTATCAGCCCCTAGAGCCGTAATCCACATTTAATGAACATAAACAATCCCACATGACACGGTAAGAAACTGTATACCTCTCAACCTAGCAGAATCTCTGCTACATTTTCTGCCCCTTTTTTATAGGTTGACAGGTGCTGGCGCATAAAGCCCACAGCTCCACCTTGTGCCTAGGAGAGAAACTGCATTTTGTCTCCTACAGATACTGAAACTTGCAAAATGATCTCATGTATTTCTGATTATCGTCTCTCTGATCACGCACATCAGGTTTTGTGGTTTGGATGTTGTTTAAAAAAATCTGAGGTCTAGAAATCATCATCTGATCAGATGATGATGGTCAGATTGTGGTGTGCATGTGAACGAGGCCTGAGCATCTGATCTGAGTAATGAGATTTTGATCTGATGCTTTGAGAAATTATGCAAAAAAGTTCAAACTAATGTGGCATGAAAGAAAAAAAATGTACAATGAAAAACAAATATTTTTCATTAGTTGACTCCTGGATGACTCTGTGGTGCTGAAAGTGCTGAATGTTTTCTGCACAGGAGGAATCATTCAGAGCTTTCAGCACCGCCCTCTGGTGGTCAGTAGGGGTGTTGCACATAAATCCTAGTATAAGATTTGTTACTATCTCATGTTTTGCGTCTTCTCCACAGGAGGGCCAGAACATGTTCCCGTCTCCTCTGCCTAAGACGGCTCCTCCAGCTCCGGTCAAACAGAGGACTGTGGCTGAGCTCGAGGCTGAAAAAGCTGCATCTGTTTCTCCCTTCAACAAAACTCTGACGTCTGCCAGCGTCTACACGGGAGGTCAGGCTCCAGCTGTCGCCTGTGTTGACACTAAAAACATACATTATTCAGCCAAATAGATGGACATTTACATTTATATGTCCAATTCTAACTGATGGTTTGGGGTAAAGGTTTTTTGTCGAATAGATGCATTATAAATGTGTCTTATATAAATTATGTTTATGATGATGTAATGAGAGTGTGAGTCCTCCTCCCATTGGCCATCCTCAGTTTTTCAACCCGGAAGTCAGGGTTGTTTTATAATTTAGACATTTTAAAGTCAGTGTTGATCTAATAGGTTTGAACTGTATAGCAGAGAAAAGCACGTCATCTTTAACATCTGTACCCGCTTCTCTCCACAGGCCTGTCCACTTGTCTGGCTCTGGGTCTCGTCTCTCCTAACGCCGCCTTCACTCAGATGGTGACCACGTTCGGTTTGGCCGGGATCGTGGGGTATCACACGGTCTGGGGCGTCACTCCAGCTCTGCACTCGCCCCTCATGTCTGTGACCAACGCCATCTCTGGTAAGACTCAAAGAACACGGTTTATTTGAGTTTATTCTGTGCCCAAGACTTTCACACATAGAAGAGGCTCCTGGGGATGGCACCAGATCTCACGAGACAAAACTGACACAAGATCGTGCATGCGTGAGATTTCCATTTAGAGTGGACAAAAAAGGGTTGAGTATTTTGAGTTACATCTCTTTATAGTTCCAAAACGCAAGAATAGAATGAGAACAAAAATATATTAAAACAGATAAAGAATAAAATGCAATAGTTAAATGAATTTTAAAAAAGTTAAAAAATGTGAGGCCAAAATTGGAAAGTGAATCAAATCCACAATCTGTATTAGGAATTATGTTAAAATGTCTTGTGATTCAGAGATTAGTTCAACAGAAGCTGCCGGGGTAAAATGTCTTGTCCCATAAACCCTCTTGGCACCTTCACCTACTTCCTTTTAGTAGCTGATAGATTAAAAAAAAACTGCAGGTAGTGACTATATGATCAATCAAACCCGATATCGACCATAAACGCTCGTATCAGGAAGTGTGTGAGGCATTGGCCCTGTGCACAGCAGCATGTTGGCTAGTCCGTGGTGTCTCAAAGCAAAAGTTTTATTAAAAGCGTAAAATATATGAGGGAAGGTGGACACTTTTCATTTGACATGGGATGTGTTTTTGGTGTATTTTTACAAACGGGTAAATAAGCAAATGTAGAATATGCTACCTGTACCCCGCCCTCCTCCCTTTTTTTTATTTGTTTATATTTACTTATTTATTTTTATTTCATTTATTTTTCTTTCTGTCTAATTTGTTTTATTTATTTTACATCTGTTATCCTCTTTATGTATGTACATTGTATTGTTTGTTTTTTATATATTTTGTTTTAATGTAAAACTTGAATTAAAAAAAAAAGCGTAAAATATAAAATGATTAAAATTTCAAAATAATTAAAATAAACATTACCCAATTGCTTTTATATGTAGAATGCTTAGGTTTGTGGTGTTTTAATATTTGTTATGCCTCAAAATTGGCATTAGCAGTTAGCATTAGAATTGAGGCACAAACATGTCTCTTTCTAAACACAGAACTATCCGGGTGAAGTATTAATTATATTTGCTTAGTGGACAGGGAGCTGCAGGCGGATGTCACTGTCACATGTTAAACACTGTCTGACCCCCTTTAAATATTTATTCATTTTAGCGTGACCTGAGATAAAACTGGAGAGGAAGTAGTGACGCTAACGGTGAGGTTGGGGGCGCTGTTCTGAATAGAGCCTACTGTAATTATATTTTCTGCACAGCTTCCCAGTGACTGAACGGAAATATTTTTTTAAGCAACTTTTATAAGATTTACAAAGTCTATTTCTGTGGCTTATTACGTGAATCTCTTGTGGTGGTTCAGAGCACGCCTTTGGGATTATTCCTCTGTCTCTGAGCATTTTGTGTCCTCGTGTCCGCAGGTCTGACAGCTGTGGGGGGGCTGGTGCTGATGGGAGGAGGTCTCACTCCCTCCTCATTACCTGAGTGTCTGGCTTTGGGCGCGGCGTTCATCTCCTCCATTAACATTGCAGGTCTGATGGAAAAGTATTCAATTTATTTTGATTTGTTGCATTAATTTCATCATAAAATTGTCTTAAATGTTTGTAGGCCAAAAATCTGTTGTTTTTTTTCTAGTCTAGTTGGGGACCTCATGTATTTGTTTTTTTGGCTTTTAAAATGACTGACACAAACAAAATACAAAAAAGACGTAATTTTGGTGTTATCTTCAGAATTTAAAACTGTATTTACAATATTGCACTATATATTTAGTGAATCGACCTTAAATCTCCAGCAGAGGCCAATGTTCTTATATTGTTTGGGCCTAAAAAGATGCCTAAAAAAGTTTTTATTTGACCACTCTTGTGTGAGATGGCACTGCACAAAATGAGTAAAGCTAGTTCAATGTTTTAGGCCCATGACTTTAACAATTGGCCATGAAAATAAGCATCGTTTGATCTGTTAAAACATATAATCCTAGTTTTTAAGTCTTGTGCTTGTTGTCCAGGTGGTTTCCTGATCACACAGAGGATGTTGGACATGTTCAAGCGTCCGACTGACCCTCCTGAGTATAACTACCTGTACGCTCTCCCCGGGGCGGCGTTTGTGGGAGGATACGGCGCCTCTGTGGCGGCTGGATACAGCATCGAGCAGGTGCGAGGCCTGGGTCATGTGATCCAGTTGAATTATGGGGATTCATTGATGGCTGTGCAGATACTTTGACACACATGCAGAACACCCCCAGCATGACGTCTCCACAATGTGGATGAATGTTCAGCAGTTACCGTGGTAACACAATTCAAATAGACAAATGCAGTCAAAGTCTGAAAGATAAAGAAAAAATACAAAATGGATTTAAACGGCACATTTTCAGGAGCCTGTGATCAATCCGAGCGTTCATGGTCCTGATTAAGAGTTTCAACAAAAAGAGTGACTAACTGAAAAACTGTCTCAACACTAGTCTCAAGCTAGCACAAACTTATTTGACAGCTGAACTACAACAGGTGAGCTTGTGCCAAGTCAGTTCTTTATGGTCAGATTGTGTTAAAACTAAGCTCAGATTAAAGTTCAACATTATCACTGTGAATCACTCAAACTGTTTTTTGAATTTTATTTGTTGACCACTTAACATTCAGTATATGGTGCCACTTAAATGCAGCACACAGTCTCTGACCGAAGTGCAGATCACTGGGGTAGGACCAAAAGACCAGAGAAAGAGTGGACATAGTGCTACCACTACTACTACTTAGGTCTATAGCTAATGTATCGTTACAAAAGCCTGAGACAGAGCAGTACCTACAGTTAGCGTCACACCTCCAGGGAATGTTGACAACAACTGGAGGCTCTACTCTGTCTGGAGCTCGGTTACACAAGTTCGATTTTAATCTGAGCTCTGTTTTAACACAATCTGAACATAAAGAACTGATTTAGGGACTTGTTATTTGAGAGATGAATTACAACAGGTGATTTGTGCTGTTAAACATTATTCACAAGTTAGCTAGCATTAGCCAACAGTTTTTCAGTTAGCCCCTTACCTTTTTGTTGAAAATCAAACTCCTAAACAGGACAGTGAATGCTTGGACTGATCACAGGCTCCTGAAAATGTGTTATTTCAATCCACTTTGTATGTTTTCAGGCTAAAACTTTGTGGTGACATCAGGCTGGGGGTGTTTTAGATGCATCTCTATGGTGGATTATTCATTAGTTACCATGGTGACACAATGCACACAACAAGAGTATCATTATAATTTGTGAAACACTAAACCCTGAACTCTTATTGTGACTTTTTTTCCTCTAATCTAACTCCAGATGATGTACCTGGGCTCGGGCCTGTGCTGTGTCGGGGCGTTGGCCGGCCTGTCCGCTCAGGGCACCAGTCGCCTTGGTAACGCCCTCGGGATGATGGGGGTCGCCGGGGGCATCGCTGCGACGCTGGGGGCCCTCAAACCCTCCCCAGAGCTGCTGTCCCAGATGTCTCTCGCCATGGCAACCGGAGGAACTCTGGGTAAGTCTGTTTTTTTTAGTCATGGTTTGGTCCTGTTCTAGTCCTGGTTTAGTTTCTTAGACGTCACTCCTTTTTATAGGGACAGAAATCGGTGTAATATTTTAGGACTTGCATAATGAGGACCCAACAACTTCATTTTAAAGTTAAGATATGGGTTAAAATGGGTTAAGGTTGTGGTTCAATCAGACGTTTTGTGCTTCTGTCTGATATATAGTTCTCATCTCTCACTCTTGGATCATTCTGTTGTAATTTACACATTTGAAATAACAACAATAACAATATTCATCTAAAACGACTCAATAAAAGAAACAAATCCGCCGACTTCCAAGTTCATAAACTGTGGTGTCCAATGGGAGCTGATGTCGCCGTAAATGTCATCACAACAAAGCGGCGTGTAGCTGTCGGCGCCCCCTATGGACAGCCGCATGTTACACTAGAGCAGCACATTTTTTTCATTTGTACCAAAATGACGATATGATGCTACCGAATCCTACGAGTATCAAAGATTGAAGAAGGTAAAACTGCAGAAGGAAGTGAGTACGTCACAGTGAAGGTTAAACGGGGTAGAGCGAAAAAATGGCGTCTTGAAAATGGTGGATTAAAGATGAATCACTCTAAATACAACTTCAGAGGCTCAATGAGGGACAAAAAAAAACAACAACTAGAACATGGTTAAACACTGTGAAAAGTCCAATTTGCAGAATATTTCCTGGAGACTGAGCCCAAGCTTAGGCAAGTATGAACTATGGTTAAACTTAAATCAGACCTAAAGTCAATGTAATGTCCCTAAAAAGGACAAAAACCAGCTTGTGTTTATTTTTCTATCCTGAAAACGTTGCATTTTGGTGATAGTAAAACTTTTAATGCCGGATGTCATGTCCATGAAAATATTTGGTTTTACTCTTGTGGTGAGCCCAGACTGCACCACTTCCTATAGTCTTGGTTTGGGGGATATTTGTCTCTTTTGGTTCACTGAACTGGGTGTAAATATGGTCTAAACAAATACTAAGGATGCACCGGTGTTCGTGTTGGCATTTATTAACTTAAAACAACACAATTTGATCAGTTTGGTCTCATTTTATTTGTATTATCCCTCGAGTAACCACCATAGACTGTGTAAAGACGTGGATTGAGTGAGTGTGACGTCACCCACAGCGTTCAGCTCCAAATGAAGCTCATCGAGGCTAGAACAGGTATAAGGGAGGATTTATTCCAACCGCGAGTATCATAGCAACCAAAGAGCCAATCCAGAGCGAGGCTGTTGAAGGTAACGCCCTTTCCCGCTCTTGGCAACAGTTTGATTGGCAGTGTTGCTAACGCTAGCGGGAGTGAAAGAAGGCGCCTGATTTGTTTCGTATTAATGTTCATATCTTGATTTACAGACACAATTGTGAAATAAAAACCCCAGGATCATGTAGAGGGTTAATACGAACATTTAAGACCAAAATGACGAGTCTGACAGCAGCAGGTACAGAGACAGGGGTGAATTTTTCAATAGAAAGTGAATTGGAGCCAGTCGATGGAGCCAGAACCTCACCCATGCTCGCTTCCTGTTTGGAAAGCTACAGCTAGCAGGTTAGCTATGTCCATATATTTATACAAAGTTGTTCTGTTGTTACCATAGATCGGGGCATCAAACTCATTTTCACATAGGGCCACATCAGCAAAATGGCCGTCAATGGTCGGGGCAAACTTGCTCACAGACCTTCAGCACTGCTTTAAAAACAGCCATTTGCAGCCTTTTAATTTTTGGACAATTTGTTGTTTTTCTTGCAAGCTAACTTTTGCATAGTTGGCTCCGCGTTTGGTGTCAAAATGTCGACGTAAATTTTACTTTTTCACAACCGACTTCGCCTCATAACACAAAAAACATACAAGTTTTTTTCCTTAAAACACAAACTTGTATTCACCTTATCACCTTTCTCGAACCTACCTTACATGCCGGCAATTTTCCTCTTCCTGAACATTTAGAGATGATTATTTGCGAATATTTCTCAGCTCCACTTGTTGGGAAAATCTCATTAAGTTATGGTCAATGCTCACATTAAAGCAGTATAGACTAATTTTATGACAGTCATGCCTTTTAATTTATCTTCTCACGGGCCACATAAAATGACGTGGCAGGCCGCATTTGGCCCCCGGGCCTTGAGTTTGACATATGTGCCATGGACTGTTCGTTTTTAGAGGTCATATTTGAACTTATATAAACAGGGTCATTATTTCAGTTTATACGTCCAACCTGGATATTGACAGGACCGATATTCGGACGCCGATAGCTGCTCAAGCAAATTTTTCCATATCTGATCGGTGCATCCCTGATGAAAATACTAGAACTCTTGGTAGGTCTTTGGCGCGGTAACGTTATTATGAAAAATGACTTTCTTTTCAGCAGGTATAAAGCCAACGTGCCATTGTTTACTGTTTGTTTAGACCCGTTTCCTCTTTTCCCTTTTCAAGTTTTGACAGTTTTTACTAGGCTTGAAAGTGTCGAGCAGAAATGCAACCCTACTGAACCGAAGGCACGTCTGTTATTGTAAACGATTAGAAAAAAACACGAGGAATTTGTATAATTTGTATATACACATTGTGCTCACATGCAACTGCTCGAGTCTTTTGTAAAGTGAAAATGGTATTTCTAATTGGAAACAGAGCATCCATCTTTATGTAAGCCGTGCCGTGCCTCTGCGGTGAATCCAACTTTTTTTAAAATCCTCATTAACACGAACAGACAGGCAGCAGACTACTTGGGTTTACTTCGGGTTAAACTAGTAACACGCACGTTTCAGGAAATGCTGAAATAAGAACCTGTTTGAAGGTTTCTGAAGAGCATGTGTTGAGGCTTAACCAAAAACACGTGTCCAGATCAGTTTGATTTGCTTTTGTTTGTAGGGCCAATGTCAACTTCTGCCTCTGTCAACAGAAAATATAAATTGCCAAATAAACAATCAGATCACGAAGCTATTTTTTTAATTTTGTGGCTAAGTAGATGGGCTAATTTCAGCTACTGTGATTCCAAAGTAATATTGATGCCTCTTGAATGTCACTTTAGCATTTCTTCCCAGCACTCCTAATTCTCCCCATCAGCGCACAAACCTGCGCAATTTATACTTTGACATCATCAGTAACATCATGCTGGGGGGACTTATATATGTATGCATGTATATGACTGAATGTTCAGCAGTTACCACAGTGACACAATTGGCAAACACTGGCACAAACAGTCTGAAAATGGTCAGAAAGTAGTTCCAGCTAAGTCAATCTGAGCTTTAACACAATCCGACCATAAAGAAACTGAAGTCTAATTTTGAGTAACAGCATCAGACAGAGCAGTGCCTCAAGTTAGCATCACTCATTGTAGAAGTGAAGACGTTTGGCTGCTCGTCCACTGCTGGACACTGACTTATATCTGTGTGAAGGGAAGAGCTAACTACACTAAAACTGTAAACACCTGTTGTCTCCAGTTTCAGCCTTAACGGCCCTACCCCCTCACCATATTGTTCTTTGTTTCCCTTGTTTGCCTTGGGTTGAGGATGGAATTATATATTGGTGAGAGATTATGTCTCAGGCCCTCATTCCTGTTTAAGGAAGGTAGCCTAGCCCAAGATCTGGTGATGGGTCTGGAGAGGCCCTGCTCGAGGTGAGGTGCCCCAGCTGCACTGAAGGGTGGGTCAAATGCAGAGGACACGTTTTCAAACTGGGACTATTGAGTGTACCTTAACCTTAAAGGACCCATATTACACTATTTTCTGATCTGTTTATAATGTTGCTTGTCAAAAACATACCTGGAGTTGTGTTTGGTTAAATGTTTAAAATTAAAAAATCAACCAAAAATGTCAAAACACCTGTTGACTTTTGACTGGTAGTGTACGTTTTTGAGAATATCTAGTTTGGGTTAAAAAAGTGCTTACCCAATGTAATATTTTTCCATTCTCTTCAGGTCTGACGATTGCCAAGCGCATTGAGATCACAGACCTGCCTCAGCTGGTGGCGGCGTTCCACAGTCTGGTCGGTATGGCTGCTGTACTCACCTGTATCGCGGAGTACATGATCGAGTTTCCTCACCTGGAGACCCACCCGGCCGCCGGCGTGCTCAAGACCGTGGCCTACCTCGGCACCTACATCGGAGGAGTCACCTTCAGCGGGTCCCTGGTCGCATACGGCAAGCTCCAAGGTCAGTGCTGGACTAAAGCGGAAAGATTTAGAAAAAATATTGCAATTTTTCTGGCAAGCACTGCGATTACATTTGCAATTTGTTAAAATGAGACCTGTGATGAGAAGCATACTATTAAAACACATCCCTGAGCAATAACATTTGAAAGAGTGAAATCTAGACTACTAATTCAATTAAATGTATTTTTGTAGATTAGTTTATGAAATGCATGGGGGATTTTTAAAGCCCAAAATCACATCAGGAGTTGTCTCTTAGAGAGATCTGTGATTTAACCAACACATATGGTCAATAACACTGTTGGATTTTCTGACAGAATAACCAATGTTCATAGAAAACAAGCAAATGGAGAACTGTCCTAGAACGCCCCCTGTCCTTAGACCCTCCTCCTGCACAAACGACTCACAAAAGCCTAGGACAGAGGTCGGCAACCCAAAATGTTCAAAGAGCCATATTGGACCAAAAAAACAAATCTTAAATAAGCCTTATATAAAGGCAACACGCTGTAAGTGTATATTAGCTATATTAGCCTACTATCAAAATGACTAAGTAGGCTACAAATACATAATGAGCATTCATGATTAAATGTTTATTTTCTCTGCAGCACATCCTGGAGAGAATGACACACCATGTGACTACTCTGCTGTATGATATTTGATGCTTGAAGTTTAACTTTCATTACAATATTAATATATTATGTTTTGTTGCATTGATGAAATTATATCAAATACAGTAAAGAAACAGTGTTTGCCCATCAGAGTTCATGTACCTGCACAGCAGCGCTACCTGTTCGATATTGATCACAGCACACGATTCATCACAGGCTGAGTACACTGGAGCTGTATTAATGTCCTTGATTTGCTGATTCGTGATGTCGCCTGCCATTTTAATGGCCTTTTCATTCGCCGTCTTTGCAGAGAGAGGCATGTCTTTAATTTTCTGTATTATCTCGGTTTTGTTTTTGAAGTCTGAAAATAGGTGCTCTGATATTTTGATGAATGAATCCTTCATGTAATCACCATCTGTGAACCGTTTTCCACGCTTTATTATATCTCGGGTTGCAATAAAACTTGTGGAGTTTGGAGATGCAATCCACTTCTTAAATCCATCTTTGTAGTACTTCTGGAGAAAAAGAGGAGCGTAATTGCACTTTTTCTCTCACTCGCAACTGGGTGGTCGGCTGCAAATTTAGCATGCCTTCCCTGGAAATGTCTTTCCAAATTACTCTTTTTGTTATGTGACAACTTCTCATTACAAAACAAACATGCAGGCAATCCTTCTGCGCTGGCAATGAAAGCAAATGATTCAGTCCATTTTTCCTTGAATTCTCTGTTCTCATCAGCTCTTTCTCTTTTTCCTTTTGGGATCGATAGTCCATGACACACCTGCCGGTTTGTTTACAACAGCCACCTGCCTGGCACCGCGCTGCGCTCAAACGTGTGTCACAGGCTGTGACGCAATTTTTCCTTGACAGAAATGTTGAAATTTTATATTGACGTTTTCCAATGCCCTAAAAATGTGCATGTTTGTCCTCCAACAGAAATCATATTAAAACACAAAATATACCCCCCCATCTTTTTCCATTTTCATACGTTTTTGCAGTTTGTGGCATCTCGTTTGTTGCACACTCAAGAGGAGTGGGACAGGGAAGAACTTAGTCATGTGTGTAGGGGCATAAAATAAAGTATTCATATGTTTATAGGCTCTTTACAAACATCAAAAAAATAAATATGCCTAGAGGAATTTTATTTTCAGTTTTTCACTGTTTGTGATTTGCAAATTTTGCTTTGTACTTTGTTTTTTAGAATGCAAAATCCTGCTCGTCTCCATGGAGATAAGTTTAATGCCATACTGTGAAATAAACCAGGCAACGCAAAAACACATCCATGGACCTGCAACCAAAAAAGTTATAGTGCACCTTTTAAACTCTAGACTCCTCATGATGGTGATCGATGTTGACAGAAAGTTCATGTCTGACTCAAAGAAAACTTAAGCTCCACTGCACAACAAATCCCTTAAACCCAAAATCAGAGTTTGTGTTTTTGCTCAAACTCGGCGTGATTCCTCTTAAGTCTCGGCTCTTTTAGGTCTGATTGCCGCTTTGATCTTTATCTTTTGTTAAATCCAGACTCAGGACTGGAGGAAATCTGGGATAATTTCACCACCAATTTGCAAATATTCTCTTGTCTGTTGGATTTTTCGGCACAAACGCTTGTCGTGATCAAAGGGCTGTGGTGAAGGTTTGATTTGTTGTAGGGTCTGGTGTTTCTATGGAGGCTTCAAATCAGTCTGACAGTTCAAGTCCCCAACGACACTGGAAATGACTGAGGCGTCGGGGAAAACGCTTTGGCCTTTTGTAAACACATAAATACAATGGGTTAGTGATGATGATGATGATGATGATTGTGTTTTTTTTTCTATTTATTCTGATCCTTGGTACAAAATCGTTTGCCAAGTGCATTTTTTGTTACGAGCCGAGCTTTAAGATGTCAGTTTAGCCCACTAACCAGAGGGTCTGCAGCTTGATCCCAGTAATGATAAATATTGTTGTTTATAATAAAATAAAAGTCATAGGTAAGAAAGGATTATGTAATGCTAAATGTGCCATATGGACAGAATAACATATCGATCCATCTCACTTCTAATCATATCAGTTGGGTGTCGAACTCAATAGTCCAATATTTGGCCTTTTTAGCGCAGGGGAGTCGAACTCAAATTCACAGTAGGCCAAAATTAAAAACTAAGACAAATTCACAGGCCAATCTCAATGTGTGAAATGTAATGTTTAACCTTTTCATATGGAAACAAACTTTAGTTTTGCTTAAACACAAAATCTTGAACATCTCAAGCCTGATATTACAGAGAGAAATTATATTTGAAATAAAAGACACATCAACAGTATTCATTTCTTATGTAAATAAATAAATTGTGTCTCTGTAGCAGTGTGGCCGAGGTGACCAGTAGCTTGGTTGCTAATGAGTGTCAACAGAAAAGGAGGGGCACTTTCTGGTCTCGACTGCAGTGTACTAGTAAAGCATTCTGTGATTTTGAAGTACTAGTGGTGCACGGGCCAAAAATAATTACAACCCAGGCCAGATTTGGTCCCCGGGCCTGAGTTTGACATGCGTCTTAGTGAATCGGGTATTGAGTATCTCCAGCAGAGGGTGATATTTTGTTTTGGCCAATCTGCTGCCTAAATACACATTTAGATGTATTTGAACACTTTAGTGCAAAGTGATAACTGCACAAAACGTGACTTCACAGTTCTTTTATAGGTTTGTGGTAAAAATGGGGCTGTGGGAGAGTTTATTTTCTCCAAGTTATGTAATTTAAATTTACTATAATCAAAATCGGACCCACGTGTCTGCAGAGCTTATCGGCTGTTCTGGATTTGGTATCGGCCATGGAAAAAACCCTGTTGATCTCTTCTAATGCAAATAAATCGGGATATTCATGATTTTCAAACTATGGCAATGATCCTTCATCTTGATAGACTTTGATAAAGTTTTGACAAAGGTCCACACAAAATCCACAGACCATGATGAATTAAGTTATTGAGGTGACAGATGTGATGTGTTCACGATCCTGCAACAAAGGAGAAAAGCGGTTCTTGTTGTGTTATTTTCTGGTGACCCATTGTCTGAAATGTGTTGTTTTCTTTCTAGGCCTCCTGGACTCCGCCCCTCTGATGTTGCCTGGGCGACACGCCATGAACGCGGGTCTGATGGCTGCGTCGATGGGCGGCATGATCCCGTTCATGCTCACGAACAGCTACGGCACCGGGATGGGCTGTTTGGTCGGAGTGTCCGGCCTCTCCACCATCATGGTCAGTGGAGACTCTGGATTATATTTGTTGTTTTTATGTAATATAGCAGAATCACTTAGTTTGATGTGGTAACCTGATGGGGATAGACTTACACCTCAGCACACAACTACAACAAATACTTGTCTTGTTTTTTTTTTTTACTCCTGTGCTTCCCCGGTACTTTATGATGGCAGGGTCGCAAACATATCCATGAGTAGTCTATTTTAAAACCCAATGATTGTTTCACACACTTATTTCCATCCTTTTTTCCAGGGTGTGACTCTGACGATGGCCATAGGGGGCGCTGACATGCCTGTGGTGATCACGGTCCTGAACAGTTACTCCGGGTGGGCGCTGTGTGCTGAGGGCTTCCTCCTCGACAACAACCTCATGACCATCGTGGGCGCTCTCATCGGGTCGTCAGGAGCCATCCTGTCCTACATCATGTGTGTGGTGAGTGCGACGAGCTCCGAGGGGCTTACTGAGAGTACCTCCTGAGAGTACCTCCTGAGAGTACCTCCCGAGAGCACCTCCCGAGGATTGTGTGGATTTATCATTTAGCCTCAGTATAAACCTAAGGAGGACAAAAACATTAAAGCAGACAGAACATGGTTAAACGCTCTGAAAAGTCCATTTTGCTGAATATTATGTCACAAAATAGCGTGTCAAACTCAAATGCCAAATACAACTCCCAGTCTGTCACAGCTAAACTCTAAAGCCATTACTCGTATAGCACAGACAATAACACAGGACCACACTCATCCACTGCACCGTTACTTTACTCTACTGCCTTCAGGACTCTCAAATGTAATAAAGCATGTTTTAAAAATAGTTTCGTACCCACAGCCATTATTAACCTGAACAATCTATAGACCACGAAATTCTTATGATGCACTTTTTTATAATGTCATTTACTTGCCTTGGGTCTGTCCAATGTATGTGATGTGTTTGTGTGGTATTGTATGTAAATGGCGTTTTTCCCTGTGTGAACATGACTGTGAAGACAAATTTCCCCTTGGGGAGAATAAAGTAACTAACTAACTTCAGAGGCTCAATGAGAAGAAATGAATACAAGAGGATTTTGTAAGAGAAAGTAAAAAAACAATTAGAAGAAATGTATATATTAATAACTAATCAAATAATGGAAAAAAAAATTAAATGGACCACCTGTTAAAGTCCTTAATAATAATAATAATAAACGGGATTTTACGTTGATTCAAAAAAGTAAATCTTGATTCATCTCCAGCCTTAAATAAGAAATATTTGAATCAAGTCTACAGCCAATTTCCTCATATTAAAAGAATCTGGTTTGAACAGGCTTTGTTAAACAGCACTTTGATATTGATTCCTTGAAATATTATCCCCCCCTTTTTTTTATTCAGTTTTTAAAAATAAAAATATGTTGATCAATCTCCATTTTCAATAACACAAGTAAAAAAAAAAAAAAAAGCCCCATCCCTGGATCTAACCCAGTGCCATTTACCAGATCGTCCTGTGTGTTTGTTCCCGTTTAGGCCATGAACCGCTCTCTTCCGAACGTGATCCTCGGAGGCTACGGCACGACGTCCACAGCCGGAGGGAAGCCCATGGAGATCGTGGGAACGCACACAGAAGTGAACGTGGACCAGACCATCGACATCATCAAAGAGGCCAACAACATCATCATCACCCCAGGTAACAGGGCACATACTCAGGGGCGGGGCCACAGTCACAGAAATACACACCTTGAACTGCTTCTTAAATTTTTTTTACTATTTTTTTATTGTTCGATGGAAATAATATGGAATTATATGGGACAACAGTTTAGATTTTGTATTTTTGGGGATTTCTCCCTCAATCACCAACTTGTATATATTTATAAAGCACAGAGTAAAGACTTCAATTTATCAGAATTTCTGCATAGATTGTAAAAAGTCAAAGACATTTAAAATACAACATAAGCTGCCCAAAGTGCTTCACACAAAAGTCAACAAAACAGATACACAGAAAATATGACACATGACACAAGAATAAAACGGTAAAAGAATAAAACAGAGATATCCTGTTTAGCTAGAACCAGATTCCAGGGAGAAGAGGTGGGTTTTTAGTCTGGTCTTAAGCTGCGTCTTAACGATCTGACAGAAAAAAGCCCTGGAAACGATGCATTTGTAGTTTGTATAGAGGAGCAGGAGTGTTTGCATGAATTCCGCCTGCAGGTGTGTTGTCTTGAGTGCAGTTCAGGACAGATACTAAATATTTTGTGAGCTTTTGCCCCTCTCCCTTTTTAGTCGACCAATCGAACGGCAGCACATGTGTTTAGTCGACGACAGTCATGCTAAAATGTACTGTTTTTTTTTTTTTTTAAAGAAAACATATTGAGTTTCTTAAATGCTCGAAAAATTCCTTGATACTCAGGGGTGTGAGATAATGGCACTTTGATTATTTTTATTTACTTATTTATTGTTAGTTGGTTAATGGGGACAATCCTCCGACATATTTACATTTTTAATACAGGTGTTCATGAAGGATTATAACTATCAAGGTGGTTTAACACACACAGTCCCCCGCCAGATGACAAAACCTACAACACACAAACGAAAGACACAAGGAAATGTGAAAAAGTCCTTTTGATATTTCTATGGATTCCCTCCTGTTCTAAGAGGACGTATTATGCAAAATCAACACTTTTGAGGATTTTACCGTGTTGTAATAAACCGGATAATGAGGGAATGACATTGTTATGTTTGATTCATCCTGTCGTTCTGCATTTGAGGCTTGAGTGCTGTAAAAATTCCTGTTTTCAACCAACCCCCATCTCCGCCCACTTTCCTGTACTTGTCATTATAGATTTATTAAAACTCCACGTCATATCATTATGTTAAAAACTGCAGAACTAAGAGACCTGCATTTTCAAAGTGAAGGGACCCGTTTCTGTAGACCACATGTGTCAAACTCGAGGCCCATGGGCCAAATGTGGCCCGCCGCATTATTTTATGTGGCCGTCGACAGGGTAAATATAAAGGTATGATGATCTTAAAATGTCATTTTATCAGGAGATACGCAGTTACACAGCCATATTTTTACATCTAGGCAAATGCATATGCAATATTTGTAACTTGAATAAGTAATACTGAAACGGTTAATAAGTTTAAAAAGTAGTTGGATTTATTTTAAATCTGGTCCTTTTAAGGCAGCCATTTTGCTGATGTGGCCCTGCTGTAGGCCATTTTAGATCGGATTAAACTGAAGTTAAAATGATGTATATTTGTTTCATTCTCGACGCCCAAAACGAGTCTAATGGGTTTCAAGACTTTATTAAAGACGACACGACATCCAGCCCAATTCTCGAGCCGTAGCGGCTTTTAAATAAACTCCAAATATTAGATTTTTTTTTTTTTTTAAATCCCAGTTTCTGATTTCAAACAAGACTGTCCATTTGAAATAAATCTCATTTGTTTC
The DNA here is from genome assembly GCF_009829125.3 of Periophthalmus magnuspinnatus. NCBI lineage: Eukaryota > Metazoa > Chordata > Actinopteri > Gobiiformes > Gobiidae > Periophthalmus > Periophthalmus magnuspinnatus. The sequence goes on along the minus strand of NC_047128.1, from coordinate 4,287,116 downwards.
TTTGCACTACTCCTGCTCTCCAGCTGCGGCCCGTTAATGTCAAAATGTCTAGAAAGATTACGCTCACGGACTTGAGATTGATTTCAGTTTTTGGCAACGTCATAAGAGTTAGACACACAAAAACATCAAAATGAGTGGCCGTCAATGGATTGGGAAAAAGATGAACAGATGTAGCCACTAGAGGGCGCAATCTGTCAAATTATGCTTTTTTTTTTTTTTTCCCCTGCACATGTAGGATTTAATCTGTATCTGAAATGGTATAAAACTATTCAGGAACTGATCAAAACTATTGTAAAACGACACTGTAATTTTAAAAACACGTACAGGGATGTATATTGAAGCTAAAATATCGTGAATTTTGTTTTGAGGATGTGCAAAATTTCAAAATCAGGTAGAATTAAAAATAAACTCCCAAAATCGCAATTACTACAAAAAGAGAATTTAAAATAAAAATGAAATAAACTTATGTTGTAATCTTAAACGAGAGAGTTGTTGGGTGTTGAGTCTTTTCATATTTGTTTGATACTTAAGCCTCCTGATATTTTTAAAGACAAATTCTGGCACATTTTTGGTGAATTGCCAAAGTTATTTTCAAGATTTTCACCCCAAAAAAACTGCAATATTAATTTTTGCAAATATTACTCAGCCATAGTGTTAAAAAAAAGTATCAAAGAAATGATTTGGGAACAAGTATTGAGACTTTTGCATAGTGTAAAAATCTCCAACAAAGACACGGCGGCAGAATCACCACAATGTGCAGAGTAAAGCTGCTTATCCATTATGTTCTTTTAGTTTTTGCTTATCCATTATGTTCTTTTAATTTGTTTTTTAGTTATAACTGAAAATGACCATGATCTGTTGCATAAGTGAACTTTAACATGGAAGTCATAACCTTTAGAATGTTGTTGCCACCTCAAAAACAAACGTGTGAATGAAACAAAACACAACTCCAGGTCTAACACACAAAACCTGCATATTTGGACTGAGTTCCTCCCTCAATCTGACGAACACTCTGTTCCACCTTGTGATGTCATCATGTGGTAATACAGGAAGTGCTCCACTGTGTTTTAAACTCCATACATATGAATAATTAATAGAATCATTCAGATGATTTCAGCCCTGGAATTGCCAATCTTCTACTGAACTAAAAGTAAAAGCTGTTAAACTTAAACTACCACTTGATGACATCACAAGGTGGAACAGAGCATTTTGAGCTTTGGAGATGTAACAGGCTAATAATAAAGTGTTACTCAAACATGTGAGATTTAGAATGTTGTTACCTCCCCAAAAACAGATCTAGAGTTGTTTTGTTTCATTCACACGAGTCAATTTTGGGGATTAGTCGAAGCTCAAAATAGTCTGTTCCATCTTGTGATGTCATGAAGTGGTAGTTTTTAAGTTAACGGCTCCTTTTACCTTTAGTTCAGTAGAGATTGGCAATTCCAGGTCTGAAATGATCCAAATGATTCTAGAAATGAAGATGTGTGTAGTTTAAAAACACAGTGGAGCACTTCCACCTTGTGATGTCATCATGTGGTAATACAGGTACAGAGTTTTTTTCAGTTTGAGAGAAGAACTCAGTGTTTTGTTTCATTCACACATGTTTTCACACACAAACCCTGCAGATTTACGCTGATTATGTAACACTATTATAACGTGGCTTAAGCGTCACAAGAGTCCATTTTGTGTGATATAGGACCTTTTTTAAAGTTTCAGTATCATCCCATGTCAAGCTACAAAACTTACAAAAAACCTGAAATCCCGGGGGACGTCTGTGTGGTCCCGCATGTGGGTTTGATTAGACCAACGCGATTGAGACCAGACAGCTCCGGGTCTGTCAACAACAAAAGCATGACGGCGCAGAAACAGGAGGCTCGAATTTGTCTGGAGAATTTGGAAAAAATGTTTTGTGTTTTGACCAAAAAAGAAGAAAAAAAACAAAACTTGTGTTGGGATCTTTTACTGAACTTTTTCTAAGGGGTTACGGGGAAGTGAGGCAGATGCAGGGAAAGCAGATCTTTGCACGCAGGCAAACCCAAGCCCACCCCACACACGCAATGGGACCATGTTTGGGGTAGAAGACATTTTTAACAGAAATCGGCCCCGGTTTTAGCCCCTTCACCGCAAAGAATGGGGTTTAAACTAACTGGCTTATTGTGTTCAAATCCTCAAGGGCCCTTTTTGAGCTTTGGTGAAACATGCCCATTGTTCTTGAGTAAAAGAGATGCAAATTCAAAACAAAATGTAAAACTAATTCTTACTTGCATGCCCCGACGCAGCAAATGGTCTAAGGCAGGGGTGGCAAACAAGTTGGGTACAAAGAGTCAAAATTTTCAACCGTAAGTCAAAGAGCCACACGATGCACTGACCTGCCAAGACAGACACACACACACAATTACAACCATATTACTTCCCAAAACAACAGCAAGCATTGTACTTCTGTTCATTTCAAGATAAGTGTCCACCCTCAACACACACGAGTTAACACAGCACATACCCCCCCCACATACACACAAACACACACACACACACAGGCATCTCTTCCTCTCTTTCTCTCGCTCTATCAAACACACACACACTTGCTCTTTATCTTCATCTCTGTCTCTCTCTAACGCACACAACTACTGAACACACTTCAGAAACACATGTAGGGCCTGTATAATGTAAACTGATGGAATATTTTTAGTTTATTTTTTAAGTCTATTTTTTTTTTAATTATTCTAAGCTATTTATATATTATCTTGTTTTATTGCATGTATCTTTTTCCTTCTGTTCTTTTAACTGTGCAGTGCAATATTGGAATTTCCTCACTGTGGGACTAATAAAGGCTTATCTTATCTTATTAAAATATTAACACAAGCATAAGTCGGGTGTTATTTCCAAACGACATCACAAACTACATCACAGATTTTCTTACCTTGTTGGAGTGATGGGATGATAATCTCAGTGCGATTTTTTTATCTGGAGCCAAGGTTTCAATTACATCCACAAAACTTTAAAAAACAAAGTTTTAAAAACTCTCCTTCATTGTATCCTATAAAGTGGCGTGGTAGATTGCCCATGCAAAAAAAAAACAATGTACAAATGTGTCAGTTTCTCCATGCTTGTTCAATTGCTGAAACATTCGAGACTCTTTTTACCTGATTTTTCAAGGTGCTCAGTTTGTGCTTGCGTAGTTCAGAACCTTTGGGGAATTCCTTGTCCATATGAGCCTGGAGAGAGCTAAAATGACGCTGAAGATTTGAAGCCTTGAAATGTGATATTGTAGTATTGCAGATTAAACAGAGTGATTTGCCATTCCGTTCAATAAAAAAGTAAGCATCTTCCCATTCTTCCAGAAATGTTCTGTGTTCATCCTCATATTTTCGTTTAGTTTTGCATTTTGCCATTTTGACGATGAGGGTAACGGTCTGCACGCGCATGAAATGTTTACTTATTTTCCCGCCATTAGATGTAACCCACGCAGATGACAAAGCTGATAAATCAGTTTTTATATATTGTTTGTTTTAATAAGCCCTGGTGGATTTGAATGTGTTTTAAGAGAGAAAAAATAAGTGAAACATGAAACGATGCAAAGAGCCACAGTATATAGAAAATATTATAAGGGGCTCGAGAGCCGCGTGTTCGCCACCCCTGGTCTAAGGTTTACGGTTTACGCCTAAATAATGTTCACATGTCTGCGGCGTCGGTTCTAAAGTAAAAGTTTGAAGTTCGAGTGGTCTGTCGTCGTCTCTTGTCACGATAAACAAAAGTGAAAACTGCCAATTGGCTCAAAATGGTGCCCGGCAACCACACTGTTAGCATCACTACTTCCTGCTCGATTTGTTACTCTGAGGTTTTTGCAGAATCACGCTAAAATGAATAAATATTTAAAGATCAGGCAGTGAACAGGGAGCTCACAACATGTTAATACTACACAAATAGAAAAAAAAAACAAAAAAAAAAAACAGAAGATACATGTTTGAGTCTCAGTGCTAATGCTAATTGAGGCATAATAAATATTAAAACTAATTTTGTGTATTTTGTTTGTTTTTCCTCCACAACAATATAACGTAATTTTCAACACAATCCATTGGTAGTGCTAATCATGCTAACACTGCTAACCTTTTGTAAATTCTTTTAGACCACAGGGTTAAGTCATTTGCATCAGAAGTGGAGTTGTCCAAGAAAAACAAATTATAGATTCTGAAGAAAAAACCCCCCATTACATTCACCATGGGCAGTTGTGAAAAAAAATCGTGGCGGTGTTTTGTCTTAAATATAATTCTGATTTGCGTTGTGTTTGTTCAGGTTGGGGTCTGTGTGCAGCGAAGGCCCAGTATCCCATCGCCGACATGGTGAAGATGCTGAGGGAGCAGGGCAAGACTGTCAGGTGAGACGGCAATGTTTTTGTTACATTTTCTTTAAACTTTTGCACAATGAAAATATGTTATGTTTATGCAAATACTGCTCCAAATCCTCAAAGGCAGAAGCAAGAAGTAGAATTTATGACACACATTTATAAAGTAACAGGAGTCTAAAATCGAAATGAATCAAACGGTCACTGCGTCCCAAAGTTCAAATTAAAATACGCTACAGTCTTTCTTATTTTCTTATTCTGTAAAGCACTTTGAATTATTTTATAGTTTGTTCTTAGAGATGGGGAAACTTAACCCAATGGCAAGAGAAGTTTATTTGTACAGCACAATTCATACAGTGTAGTCTTACAATAGTTTCTGAAATAAAAATAAAAAAAGTACAGGGCTGTATATTGAAGTAAATATATTGTGAATGTTGTTTTGAAGATGTGCAAAATTTTCATATCGGGTAGAATTAAAAATAAATTCTGTTCGTAGTAATTGCAATTTGGAGTTTTTAAGATTATACACTCGTTTACAACAGAAGTTCATTTCATTTTTATTTTAAAGTGATTTGGTGGGTGTTAGCTCAGTCTTTTCACATTTGTCTGATACTATTAGAGCCTCCTCTAATATTGGCAAAATTGGCAAACTGACAAATGTGTCAGAATGTGTCTTTGAAAATATTACTCACCCATAGTCTTAAAAGCATCAAAGAAACAATTTGGTATGAAGTGTCGAGACTTTTGTCACTACGTTAAGCTTCTCCATCTCTAAGAACAATATTGAACAACATTAGAAATCCCTCACAGCTCAAACTTTATTTTTTCCCTCATCTCCTCAGGTTTGGTATCCACCCCGTCGCAGGCCGTATGCCCGGGCAGCTGAACGTGCTGCTGGCCGAGGCTGGAGTCCCGTACGACATGGTGCTGGAGATGGACGAGATCAACGAGGATTTCCCAGGTGAAGATTTCATGACTAAAACTTGAGTGTTGATTTCTTAAACATCTGTCTCGATTCTAAAAACAAAATGGTGTCACTTGACAAGTCTATTGAGGCAGTAGCTTTTCTTTTCTTTGTATTTAGGCTGTGCAACTTAAAGAATCATGTTTTTGGGGCAGTAATTCCTAGAAAATATGAGGGTTGGGGTCCTCAAAGACTCTCAGGGGGTCTCGGGGCTTTCTGAACTCGAGGGTCAAATTAGAAGCAGTTAATACCCCATCCCTTGATTGTAATTAGACCTGCCTATTAAGCATTTCATAATGACTTAAGTAAATATTATATAGTTACCAAAGATACAGAACTTATAACACAGTTGTTGTTCATGTTGGAGAGAGGTTTTTCGAGTTTGTCACTGTAGTTCGAGGTTGACAAAACAGGGTTTATTCTTTCCTTGCGACAACCCGTGAGAACTTTCACGAAAGGAAATATAATAAAATAAATATTTAAAATGAAATTCTTGCAATACATTACATGGAACTTAAATTACACAAAATAATAAGTACACAAACCTCGTGAACCGACATCCAACGAGGGGCTAACGGCTCACTCTTATTCTAAATACATATTAATAAAGATGTCAAAGGTCATTTATTATTTCTACATTTTTGTTAATTTCTTATCTTCCCGGAGATCTTTGAAAACGTGGCTGCGATGATGGATGAGCGCGCAACTAATTAGGGTTGAGCGGAACTTTATTTAAAATGGTTTGTTCCGTGTTTCTCACCACTAGATGGCATAAACGTAAACTATAAAAGGACAAACACTAAATTAAACGCATAAATATGAGGGACTGTTGGTCACTTTTTCTTTTTTATACTGTTAAAATGTGTAAAAACTACTTTAACTGGAAGAGTCATATATCCTTCTGTGATAAAATACATCCCTTGTTTTTAAAGACATTTGTCGTTGATGTCTAAGTCGGCCATTTTGTCAATTTTATCTATTTTTATTGACTCTCAAATTATGACACTCAGTCTGTGTGTCATAATTTCCAATTCAAAGATATTGTTCAAAAGTTGTATCATTCCTTACATGCACTGTATTTTCCGGAGTATAAGTTGCACCAGCCAAAAAATACCAAAAAAAAATTTGGTATAGTCTGGAAAATACGATTGGCATTTCTGGGATTATGTAAGGACCGTCTTGTCGGCTGCTAATAGTATCTTCAACAAGTCGGTATCCTTCTAAATCACTCCAGCAGAGATGTTCCCCCGGTACATGAACGTACTGGGGTCTGCCATCCCCAGAACCTGTTTAGTCATTACTGAGGATCAAGTATACAGTATCCCAAAACAATACAATTTTGGGCCATAAGCAAAAGAAATGTGAGTGAAAAAGTGACTAAATACACTTGTTGCGTGTATTTTGTCCACGAGTTGATGTCCAACATTTGATTACTTGGACAGGTTTGAAATAAATTGAGGTAAAACTGTAGAATATTTTATTAAACGATATTTCCATCTTCCCTCCTTCAAATGGTTTCCAAAATACTTTTTACTTTTTATATTGAGCCAAAACCTGCTCTGGTAAATTTGAAGAATGAACCCAATCAGATCTCGTTCTTTTTCCCTTTTGTATTCCCTCGTTTTGGAAACACCTGGCAGGCCTTTGTCCACACATGGTTTAGTTTACGCTGAGGCAGATGGATGTGGTGTTGGGAGTTTAATGTGAATAATATTACCACAGCTGCGTGTTAATAAATTATTGTTCGATGAGTCCAAATGTATTTTTTTTTTTGTTTTGTTTTGGTTCACAGAGACGGACTTGACGCTGGTGATTGGAGCGAATGATACTGTGAACTCAGCCGCTCAGGAAGATCCCAACTCCATCATCGCCGGTATGCCCGTCCTGGAGGTGTGGAAGTCCAAGCAGGTTTGTATAGGATTTATTACACTATTATATCTTAAGTTTGGCCCGTTCTTTAGTCGGGCCTGTTTGCTCTTTGCCAAAGCTTTGAAAATGTTGAACTTGTGGCGTGAACTTTAAATGAATCAATCCAAATCAGACTGAACGTCAAAAGCATCTTCTCTATCGCAGTCGTGGAATTAAACTGACAAAAGCTTTATATTTAATACAAGTAGAGCAAATATCGAACTTCCAAATGTGTCATCGTGGCAGGTCCAAGTAACTAGACGATAAAAGATGATATTGAAATGAATTAAATCTACAATATTATTAAAAATCATGAGCTGCAATAAATAAACCACAGAATGAAACACTTTAGTCGTTAGTTTGCATCTGTAATGAGTCAGACGAGTTATTTATTTAAACTTTTACAGCTTAAATCTGATCATTAAAGCCAAAAAATAACCCAAAATTTCCCAGCAGTGCAAAGATTAGTACATACATGATAAATATTGACCCCCCCCCCAAAAAAAAAATATTGTCCCAGCGTTTATATATGGAACGATGAGTCAATACAGCAATTATCATGACAGGTCTAAGTACAGTATTTTTAGCTTGGACTGCACTTTAGTCAGACCAGTTGCTCTTTGCCCATGTTACTTCATAAATTGTTCACATATGTATTTAATTGCCTTCTTTTCCCGAGGTCACTCCTGCTAGTGTTAGCAACAGGTTTGTTTGACAGTGTTGCTAAGCTCCCCTCCCTGCTAAGCCAGTGGTGTGGGCGGGAAGGGGCATTACCATTATAACAGCCTCGCTCCTGATTGGCTCTTTGGTTGCTATGATAGTCGAAATTCCAAATGTGGAACTTGGCTCCAGATTAGCCGCTATAACTGCTCTAGCCTCGATGAGTTTCATTTGACGTCACCCACAGCGTTCAGCTCCAGTCAGACTCACTTAGTCCACTTCTTTATACAGTCTGATTGTTTGTTTACATTTATTTTAATCAGGGACAAATAGTTGCAATTTTTCCAGGCCCAACATGACCCAGAAATTGAATCTAGAACCTAACTAAAATGTGACCTAACCAATATAACGATGGATTTCTGGCATTCAGATTTCTACCACTGTTTAATCACTCTGAAACCCATGAATAAGTCAAGCATCATCACTATAGCAATTAACAATTGACAAAATACCGTTTGAAGGGTCCTCCAAATGTCACCTATAAACTAAAAGCTGAACCCTTGAATCAGGGAAGTTGATAGGGGGCACTAAGGGGCCTCTTGTCCCCGGCCTCGGGACCCAGAAATGGACCCTCTTCCTATTCGTTTATATTAGAGGGGGCCCATGTGAAGTTTCTTGCCCCCGGGCCCCCAAATTTCTGTGGACGGGCCTCCATTGAAGAGTTAAAAAATCCAGCATAATATGGGTGTGATACAGTATCGTCTGAATACTTGAAGGCTAATAAACAAATCTCGGCGTGGGACAGAATTGCGTTGTCTAATGCGTTTCCAGTCTTTAAACCATTTTAAATTAATTTGCAGGTGATCGTGATGAAGCGCACTCTGGGTGTGGGTTACGCTGCTGTGGACAACCCCATCTTCTACAAACCCAACACCTCCATGCTTCTCGGAGACGCCAAGAAAACATGCGACAACCTCCAAGCCAAGATCAGAGAAGTGTACTACTAAAAACACGAAGATCAGAGAAGTGTACTACTAAAAACACAAAGACGTCGACGAGCCCATCTGTACTTGTGATAAATATTAAAGGAAATTTGATTAGTGAAAGGAAGGACTTTGAGTTTGATATAAATATGAAGTACATCTAGTGAGGTTATTTTTAAAATGGTTGCATCATGTGTAAGAATTTGTAAATAAAATCTATTTAAATGTACAATCCTTAAGATTGTCCTTTCACAAAGTGTCCTGTGACTCAATTTTTTTAAAGGGCCCATGTTTCGCTATTTTCTGATCTGTTACAAGGCAGATGTTCATTCACACACGTTTAACACACAAACCCTGCAGATTTAGGCTCAAACTTCACTAGGATAAATTGGATCATTTTAGCCCTGGAATTGCCACGTATCTCTACTGAACTAAAGGTGAAAGGAGCTGTTCACTTGAAAACTACCACTTCATGACATCACAAGGTGGAACGGAGCATTTTGAGCTTTGAGTAACACTTTATTATTAGTCTGTGTACATCTCCAAACGTGTGACTGAAACAAAACACAACTCCAGGTCTGTTTTTGACGAGATGACGACATTAAAGCTGGTCAAGTTTGTTTCATACTTAACTCAACTTTACTTTTGGCTGAGGCTGCAACACTTTGGCTTTAAGTATCTGCCAATACCCGGTATCAGATTTGGGCAAGAGCCAGAGTTTTCCCGATTGATAACCTTGTACTCAACCATGAACTATCAAAAAGGTAAATTCACAAATGTTGAACCTGTTAATTTTTATTAGTGACTAGACCCAACAACTCACTACATGGCAACAAAAAAAAAAAAATCAGCATTTGAACAATATTTTAGCTGCCCCCATCTGTATTAAATATTATTGGTCTGTAAAATGTGATGTCATCTGAAACAAGTTCAACATGAGACATTTTGGGTCAAGATTGTCCGATCCCATTTTGATCTACATAAATCAGTCAAATATCAGCTGAACCATTATCTTGGAAGCCGATTTTCAGCTAAAATGTTCAGCAACAGTGGCGTAGTCTGTGTATATATAAACGGACATAGCTAACCTGCTAGCGCTGCGTGCCAAACAGGAAGTGATCATGTTCGCGCTTTTGGCTCCATCGGCTCTGGCTCCAATTCACTTTACATTGAAAAACTGTCCTCTCTCTCTGTACCTGCTGCTGTCAGACTCATCATTTGGGTCTTAAATGTTCGTATTAACCTGCTCTACATGATCCTGGGGTTTTTATTTCACATATGAACATTAATAACAGACAAATGAGACGCCTTCTATCCGAGATCAGTATATCGGTGGGTCACTAGTTGGGTTGGTCCTGGTTTCGTCTCTTCAAGTTTTTAATTTTGACCCAGTTTAGTATCGTTTGATGAATTTCCCTGGCTGGGGATTAATAAAGTATCTATCGTTATCGCAATATAAAGCATAGTTATGTACAATCTATTTCTCATATTGTACGGCTTTCAAAATGACAATGAAACTTCAAAATTATTGTAATAACAGCAACATAATATAATGGTAAATGTAATTCTGACAGGTCTGGCCCCAGTGCATCTTAACATACTGTACAAACAATCATGAAACGGCGAAGCTTTTCAGTTCTTCCGCTAAAATAAATACTGACTTTTACTTCCTTCCTGCTGCAGTCTTGGCTTTGTTTATGACCGTGTGGAGATACGAGTAGAAGAACAGTACGTTGTCATATTCTCCGGTGTAAACCCGCTCCAGGCAAAGTTCATGAAAGTCTTTGAGGAAATAGTAAATGGCTTCGATTGTGGACAGGTAAGTGTCCGGTTTGCCCTTTTGGTGGCGCCAGAAACACGTTTTCCTTGTTTTCAGCTCCACTTGTAGCAAATCTGAAGAAGAAAAAGAAGAAATGAAGCTGAGATGTTGGACAAAGATGAACAAAAAACAGCGAGGGATTCAAAACCAAAATTGGTAAAATTGGTAACATCGAAGAACACTCCGTACTTTTGAGAGCAGCTTGTGATGTGGTTCGTGCTCAAAATGAGGTCCGAGACATTAATGGGCACTTTTTTGTCATTTTTACTTCAGAAATAATAATCATAACTATACAGTGTACCAAGATATTTTGTCTAGATTGTGTCAACGGGGTAATATTTGACCATTTGTATTTTCACCTTTCATTTTTTGTACTGAAATTTAACGTGGTTGGTGCCGTACAGATGTTAACGTCATTACTTTTTTCTAGAGATAGACCCGGTATGCGTTTACGGGTGTATGGATATGGCCTTTTCATGGCCGATGTTTAGAATCCAAAGCAACCGATGGCCGATTTGGGTTGATATGTGGGACTGACTCTGATTATTTTCCTCAAATTAGGTAATTTAACGATCCTATATTACACAAAACTGACTTTTGTAGCTTTAAACCATGACCATGTTGAAACAGACCTGGAGTAGTGTTTTGTTTCATTCAGACATGCTTGAGTAACTCTTTATTATTAGTCTGTAACATCTCCAAAGCTCAAAATGCTCTGTTCCACCTTGTGATGTCATCAAGTGGTAGATTTCAAGTTAACAGCGAAGTTTTACCTTTAGTTCAGTAGTAGATTGGCAATTCCTGGTCTGAAATGATCCAAATGATTCTAGAAATGAAGGTGTGTGGAGTTTAAAAACACAGCGGAGCACTTCCATGTATTACCACATGATGACATCACAAGGTGGAACACAGTGTTTGTCAGTCAGTTTGAGAGAAGAACTCAGCCTAAATATGCTGGGTTTGTGCGTTAAACATGTGTAAATGAAACAAAACACAACTCCAGGTCTGTTTCTGATGAAAAAAACAACACCTACAGACCTTTTTTCAACTTCTGCAGATTTAAGGCCGTGACAAGGACATTTCTCAGTCTGTCTCTAGTTTTTTCACAGTATCACTAACCTGAGTATACTGTTGATTGCTGATCACCGTCAACAACTTACGTAACTTTAATCAAATTGAATACTTTTACTAAATTAATACATGATGTGAAGATGTTTCTCTTCCCAGTCGATAAACGACGTTCTCTGTGGACAATATCACATTCATTCAGTTTCTTGCATTGCTGGTTCAGATATGATTCAATATTAGGTGGATCAGATATCGGTCTCAAGATATCGGTTCAGTCGATATCCCATTTTGGTCTATAAACTGGTGAGATAAGACGATTTACCGGACAATGTTGGCCCAAAACATCTCATAATATTAAACTGTAGTCACTTTAACAATTATAAAACACATTTGGATCACTTTTGACCTTGACGCTGTTTGTGTTAAGAAGAAATAAATATTTTTTTATTCTCTGCTCTGGTATCTGTTAATATCAGGCATCAGCAGACACTTAAAGCCAAAGTATCGGCATCAATATCGGAACAAAAAAAGCTGGATTGGTGCTTCTCTATTAATAATCCTCATGTTTTTAGCCGTCGTTTGAAAATACCAGGTTTTGCGAATTATTTAAAGTTTCATTCCAATTCCGATCGCTTCAGATTATGAGTGAGATGTTATGTCCAGACAGTTACCACGACTTTGTACTTGAACCAGCTGCGCTATTACCTCCCTCTGACTATAAACCTGTTCACCTTTCTCCCTTCAGTTCTCGACTCGTACCTTGCAGTCTCTCGTCGGTGCTGATCTTGTTTGTCTGGTTCCATGTGCTGTCGATGAAGACCACCTTTTGGATGGGCGGGGCCTTGGACTCCTTGCCCTCTGCCCCCTCCTCTCCCCGCTCCCCCTCTCCGTGTGTGGGACAATCAGACAAACTCGACCCCCTGAACCTCTTCCTTCTGGGTTCAGAGGGGTCCTGGGCTCGTTCGGTCAAACTCTGGATCATGTTTTGGACGGTGACAGCTTTCGGTCCGGGGAATACGAGTACGACCTGGAGAGGGTGGGATTATGTAATATGTTATTTGGATGGACTTGAGACATGAGCTGACAAAGAGGCATGTGTCTGGTCTATACACAGAAAAGATGAAAGTAGTGTTGGAGAACTCGTACTGAGAAATATCACGCACAAAATCTGAGCTGATTCAAAGCAAATTTCGAAACGTGAAAAAAATGTGTTGGATTTGACAGTCTCCAAAGGACTGTCTGAATTTGATAAAGATATCACCGAGCAGGCTACAGTTATTTAAATATAGGTTTATGGACTGATTTGGCATCACAGGAGTAAGTTAGAGCCCAACGGAGGAGCTGGGGGAGGTGTCTGGGGTGAGGAAAATTTGGGAATCCCTGCTTAAACTGGGAATCTGCTTATCCCAGAAGAAAATGGATGAATGGACGAAACGGAAAGACTCGGTTAGAGACAATAAATGGTTAAAGACCAGACTAAAACTCATACAATTTTTGCCTTTTATCTGACCGTTAACTAAAGGTGCATTATGTAACTTTTTGTCTCCAGGAAGATGTTAATGCTTTGCTTGGAATGTTCCACAGAATGACATTAAACTTATCCATAACAGTGAGAATGTGGGCGACAGTGGCTCAGTTGGTAGAGTGTTTGTCCACTGATCTAAAGCTTTCGACACTAAACTCACATGCTGGTGTGATTCCAGCTCCCACAGATGAATGCTGTCGTTGTGTCCTTGGGCAAGACATGTCACCAACCTCGCCCCCAGTGCCTGTGTACACTGGTGTGTGAATGCGTGAGTGTTTCCTTGATGTAAAGCAATTTGACTGTGTTGAAAATGGAAAAGCGCTGTATAAAAACGTGACCATTTACCGTGTTTTCCGAAGCCAAGTTTAATGCCATACTGTGGAACTTTTCAGGCAGCGTACAACTGGGGGACCCTGCACCAGAAAAGTTACACAGTGCACATACCAGGCCGAGTTCTCCGTCTCGTTTAACCTGACCTTGTCCTGGTCGTACTCCGGGATACAGGGGTAGGTGTAAATGTTCACGTCGTCCGGAGCCAGGATCTTCGCGTGGATTGCCGTGCTCTTCCCGTCCGTCTCATTTGGATGTTTGATGATGTCAATTTTCACCGGAAGCTGAACACACAATACAAAAAGGATTATATTTCAATGATTTATGATGCAAAGTAATTATCTGACAGGTTGAATAAATACTAGGGATGCACCAAAACAGCACCGGTATCGCTGATGTTGAAAAGTTTGTTGTTTCGGTTCAACCAGTATCACATTTTGGTTTGTAAATTGGTGTAGTGAAGACGATTTCCTGGCTGTTCTGTAGTTACATTTTGATTATGTTTTACCTTATGCTGTTTGTGCTTAAAGGAAATTTATCATATGTTTCATCTCTGCCCTGGTATCAGTTGATATTGGGGATCGGCAGATACTTAAAGCCAAAGTATCGACATCAGAACTGGTATCACAACTGAAAAACATGGATTGGTGCATCTCTACTAAATATGTAAATAAATAACTAAACAAATGAACTATTTAACCATTATTTTAAGATTTTTACACAGGGAGATTCCATGATTTTATAGACAAGTCAAACCAAGTAATTTTACCTACAGCACATTTAAAACAACCAAAAGATTTGCACCAAAGTACTTCACAACAAGAAACACCACATAGTAAAACAATATAACAAATATACACGATATAAAACACTGCATGTGAAGGTACCTGAACACACAGAGATAAAATCTAAAGCTTTAAAAGGGTTTAAGAGGGTTTTAAAATAACAAAAACTAACAAAAACTGTCCAACTGCAGATTTTAAAATGATAAGTTAAGCTGTGGTTTTGACATAGTTTTCACTCTTGTTTTGACAGGACCTTGATCTAAAATATGCCTTTAATTCTTTAACTTTCCCTGTGGATTAGACAATAGTTACCAATGAAAATTTAACATGTCACCATCAGCCATACCTGGATGAATGCGGGATTATTTTGACTGACATTAGGTAGTTCTTTTATTACTTAGTTTTGACTTGGTTTAGCTCTCGTGATAAACAGAACATGACTCTCTTCACTACACCCCATTTAAGCTTCTCTCTGTGGCATTTCAAACTCGATTACCTTCACACTTCACAGCGCTGACATTTTGCCATTCCACCTGGAGGCCTCTTTTACATCATGGAGTCGAGCCCTGACCTCTCACTCACCTTAACGCGGGGGACATCTTGAGGACCGACCCCCACTAGGGAGCAGCACGTGTAGCAGAAGAACATCCTTGACCCTCCGCATTTCGCACATTTCAACCTGCCCTTCTGTTGAGCTTGCTCCAAAACTTCGTGTGATGCCAATTTCAAACTTTGGAGCGGCTGTTTGGCGGATCCAGCCATGTCTGTCGAATTAGCAGACAGTGTTGTTTTGTCATGGCAACCGGGATGGAAACTCTGGTCCTGATCCAACACGCTCATACTTATCCTCCCTCGCTTCTTTGAGTGCACCTTTTTAAAAAACTTTGACAAGCCAAAAGTTGGAGTTAAGAAAACCAGACGCTCATAGCTGGAAGAGAACGACAAAACAAAAGAGGCATAGTTATTAGTAGATAAAATGAATGAATGTGACATGGACACAGCTTGGAGCGGCAGTGTGGAAAGTAAACAAACGAGCCGCTCTTGAGAAAAGCAAGACCTGGTTTGATAATGGAGCTTTGAGTAATGTTATAAATATTACACAATTAGATTACATTGCGTTGGCGAAACATTAATATTAACATTATAGCGTTGGCTTTACAGACCAAGAATAATACGCGAATCAGCTGGACTTTACCTTAAAATCTCAACCATAGACTGTGTAAAGAAGTGGACTAAGTGAGTGTGACGTCACCCACAGCGTTCAGCTCAACTCAAATAAAGCTAGAGCAGTTATAGCTTTTTTTTTGTTGTATTGTCCATTTTATGACAAATTTAGAAATCCTTTATTTGATGAAATGTTCACTCAATGTCCTGATACGTTCTGGTGTAATGACGACAACAAGATGAAATGGTTGTTTAATTCTAATGTTTATAAGTTGGCATCATTTATATGTAAAGCCTGTAATACACGTCTAGACTATTGCATTTTGTTAACGGTGTCTTGTAAGCCCATTAAAGGCTTCGGCATTCTCTGTATGCAAGACAATAATAAAATCAAATAAAATCATATATCGGACAATTTGGAGCAGAGTATCATAGTGACCAAAGAGCCGATCCCGTCCACACCGCTGGTTAAGCAGGGAGCGGGTGCTTAAAAATGCTGTCAATCAACCTTGCGCCTGATTTGTCTGTTATTAATGTTCATATGTTGAGTTACAGACATAATAGTGAAATAAAAACTCCAGGATGTAGAGCGGGTTAATATGAACATTTAAGACCAAAATGATGAGTCTGACAGCAGCAGTTACTGAGAGAGGGGACAGTTTTTCAATGTAAAGTGAATTGGAGCAATGGAGCCGGTAGCATGCCCATGATCACTTCCTAACGTGGCAGCTAGCAGGTTAGCTATGTCCATTTATAAATACAGTCTATGATCTGAGCATTAATTTTTGTCACTACTTTCACCCATGTGATAATAATAAGAAACTGGAGAGATGTAAGCTTCATATTGTCAAAGCAAGTATTCTGAGATGCATCGATATGAGTTTATGCGCCAAAAGTGCAAACAAACTTTAGTTGACTTTTGATATGCATTCCACCTGGACTTTGTGTTTTCTGTAAAGGTATTTTAACTTTGAAATTGGGAAATGTCAATGCTCAAGAAATGCTTAAAGGGCCAATGTTACACTATTTTCTGACCTGTGTTATAATGCTGTTTCCTCATCACAGACATACCTGGAGTTGTGTTTTGTTTCATTCACACATGTTTAACACGCACATAGGGATGCACCGATCCAGCTTTTTCAGTTCCAATATCGATTCTGATGCTTTAGCTTCATGTTTCTGCCAATACCAGAGCAGAGACTGAAAACAGCATTTATTTCCTTAAAACAAAAACCCATCCAAATGTGTTATGTGGCTGTTATTTACCTCTCAAGTAACTGAACACAGAACAACTTTGTGTAAATAAAAGTTCTAACAATATGAGACTTTCTGGGCTGAAAAAAATGTCTTGCATCATTTTTTCGGCTACGTCCAACCAGGATATCGGCTGAACGATATCTGGAAGCTGATATCTGATACCTATCAAATTGGTGCATCCCTACACATAAACCCTGCATATTTAGGCTGAGTTCTTCTCTCAGACAGAAAGCACTCTGTTCCATCTTGTGACGTCATCATGTGGTAATACAGGAAGTGCTCCACTGTGTTTTTAAACTCCACACACCTTCATTTCTAGGATCATTTGTATAATTCCAGCCCTGGAACTGCCAATCTCTACTAAACTAAATGTAAAAGAAGTTGCTGTTAACTTGAAAACTACCACTTGATGACATCACAAGGTGGAACAAAGCATTTTGAGAAGTGTTATTGTGCGTGAATGAAACAAAACACAACTCAAGGTCTGTTTTTGAAGAGGTAACAGCATTAGAACATGACTTAAAGCTCACAAGAGTCAGTTTTTCAGACGTTTTATAGAAAATCAGTAGGATCCGTTAAAGCCCTTAAGTGTAATAATAACACAATAAAACAATTTGTCCAGTAGAACTAAAATATCTTACGACCACTACCTATTTTTGTCAACAATCTTCTTTTAAATTACAAACAACACATGTGTCAAAACAAACCAGCATCTGTGTGACTATTACACACGTCAGATGAGTTCATTTACACTTTTATTAGCAAATATTGAGCTAAATAACAGCTAGCATCTGCAGGTTAGCTTCACAACAAAAACAACAACACTGTCCCACTTTTGTCCAAACTTCAGACCGGATGTGTGTAAGTTATTATTTTTTTGTTTTTTGTTGTTGTAATGATATTCAAAGATCTGAGGAGTAAAAGGTTTAGTAAATCCTTAAAAAAATACCTGGATGAGACGTAAACACAGCAGGGCTTCCTCCACATGTGTAAAAAAGATTCTGCTTCTTCTTCTACAAATGCGGAAGTGATGCGGTCTGTAGAGGAAACAGCGCCACCACCGGCGACTCCACCTCCGCCTGAGCTAAAGCATGGAGGTAAGAAAAATATGTAATAAATTCTGTAAAATTATAACTTTGTCTGGTCAAATTGTACTTTTTTCAATTCTAGAGCTTAAACTAATTTTAAACAAACTCTAAATTCAAACGCTTTGCTGTAGCCACGTGTATAATCGTGTTTTTAATTAAAGGGTCTGTATTACTGTTACTTTTGTGTAGCTTTAGCTATAGACTTTTAAGCTAAATAAGGTTAAGCTAAAGAGAAAATAAGTCAACACAAAATGAATGCTGTCTGTACTAAACTGTAGAACGCATAAAATACTATTCATCTTTATCTTATTATTACAAGTTGAATGAGTTTACATTTGGACATTTTAAGTTATTTATTTATTTACCTATCTATCTATCTATCTATCTATCTATCTATCTATCTATTTATTTATACATCTCATGATTCCCCCACATCAGTAGAAGTATTGATGACAATGTGACAAGGCTAAAAACATATAAATGAAATGGAGTTAATCAGTATAATGATTATTTGGTGTATAACTGAAATCACAATTATTTCAAACGATTACTTGAATCTCTGTCTGACTCGTCATTTTGGTCTTAAATGTTCATATTAACCCGCTCTACATGATCCTGGGGTTTTAATTTAATTGTTGTGTCTGTAAATCAAAATATGAACATTAATAACAGACAAATCAGGCGCCTTCTTTCCCCAAGGTCGCTCCTGTTTGCGTTAGCAACAGGTTTGACTGACAGCGTTGCTAAGCGCCCACTCCCTGCTAAACTAGTGGTGTGGGTGGGAAGAGGCCTCGCTCTGGATTGGTTCTTTGGTTGCTATGATATTCACAATCGGAATTCCAAATTTAGAACTTGAATCCAAATTGTCGGCTATACCTGCTCTAGCCTCGATGAGCTTCATTTGGAGCTGAACGCTGTGGTGATGTCACACTCACTCAGTCCTCTTCTTTACACAGTCTATGCTCTAGTCTAGGGGGGGACACAGGGACTGTAATATTCCTTCTTGTATGACCAGAATCAATCCATCTCTATCAACTTTAGACCCAAACCCCAGGGTAGTTCAAGGTGAACTGTCCAACATTAATTTGCATTTGTCAGTTTCATGGCTGCGGGCTGCTCTGATGAAACGCAGGGAAAGATACCTGAGCTGGAGATTGCATGCAGACTCACACTGCAAACAGATGTGTATCAAATCAGACCATGGTCCGGCCGTGATATCTGACCCAAAACAATCACTAAACTGCCAAACCGGGGCTCAGTGATCGAGATGTAGACAATTCATATTAGTCACATCAGTCTGAGGTTTCCCAGGCGATTCTCAAAATAAAACATGCCATCACGGTCAGGCTCTGCTTTTAAGACGACGGACTGGGGAATTTAAGCTCATGTTTGAGACGATTTTACCTTCAAATGCAAGAAGATACAAATGCATGAGTTGGCCCATCACAATAACACATTTTGAAGCATGATATATTTTGCTGAAGAAAATAATAATGGAGAGTGTCCATAAAGTGTCTGTACAGTTTTAAAGTGTAATCACTCAGGCAGTTGATAAGATATATTCATTAAATTTGTTCTGTTGTAGTCAGTGGTTATAACAGTTTTTAATCTCATTACATTTTTGTATTTCAGGCGTCGTTTTGAATGAACCCCTAAGAAATGTCTCCTCCTCAACAGAAGCCCCAGTGTGTATCATGGTTCTATGGGGCTGTATTATAGATGTCGTGTATCAAACAAAGATACGGGACATTGCTGAACTAAAGCTAAAGATACAGATGAGACTGAACCATTGATGAGGCTTTACTACAGCGAAAAACGGCAAGAAAACCAGCCCCGTCTTGATGTGCTTTGTGCAACTAGAGGTGGATTAAACGGCACCCTGAACTATAGAATGCTATTATGCCACTGATATGATAAACTTAAAGCAAAATTATCCTCCGAAAAACTGTTCTATATGTACAGTTTTGGTAATGAACATGAGCTGCAAGAAATAAATGAAACTCTTAATGAGTCGTAGAAGTTATTTATTCAACCCTCTACAGCTCAAATCTCATTATAGAACAGAAACATAACAAAATGTTTGTTCCTCACTAGTGCACAATATTCAATCTTTGCACAATAGTGAAATAAAAACCCCAGGATCATGTAGAGTGGGTTAATACGAACATTTAAGACCAAAATGACGAGTCTGACCGCAGCAGTTACAGAGAGAGGACAGTTTTTCAATAGAAAGTGAATTGGAGCCAGAGTCGATGGAGCTGGAAGTGCACCCATGATCACTTCCTGTTTGAAATGCAGCGGCTAGCAGGTTAGCCATTTATATAAACAGTCTATGGTCAGCGCTGATTTTCAATTTTCGGTAATG
The DNA here is from genome assembly GCF_009829125.3 of Periophthalmus magnuspinnatus. Classification (NCBI taxonomy): domain Eukaryota; kingdom Metazoa; phylum Chordata; class Actinopteri; order Gobiiformes; family Gobiidae; genus Periophthalmus; species Periophthalmus magnuspinnatus. The sequence goes on along the minus strand of NC_047128.1, from coordinate 4,266,861 downwards.
GGGCATTCCTAATTTGTCCATCTATAATAAAAAAAAATTTTGAATAATAAATATCAGTGCGTTACCTCATTATTACATTGGTATAAAGGTTTGGCGGAGCTTCAGTAGAATATGTTGTCATCTGTTTTTTGTTTAGTAAATTTTTATGTGGAAAATTTGTCCTAAATGAATTGATATGTTCCATTCCTCAGAGCCGCTAGACTAGAACAAGCAGAATTGAAATCCATCCAGACACAGAGAGAACGTTCAACAGCGACTTTAACCTGGGACGATGTTGAGGTAAGAGAGCTCGGGCTATGAAATTTTGAAGTCCCAGTTCGATTGTCAAATGATTATCAGTTCAACTCTGAAGCTATTTTTCATTCAAAAATAAAGGACATTTATTCTAAACATGTTTGAGCGCTGCTGGAGTGAACTGTGTGGAGCCTGATGGGTCCTGACACTGTACCACACAACGATACAGGCAGAACACATGTTTATTTTTATTTACTTTTAATTCATTTTATTTGTGTTCTCTACCCCTCCTCCCTCTCCCTCTCTTCCTCCATCTTCTTTTACTTCCTCTTCCTCCCCTCTCCTTTCTTCTCCACCCGTCCTTTCCTACCTCCTCTTCGTCCCTTTTCTTCAACCTCTTCTTCGTCCCTCTCTCCTCCTCCTTTCCTACCTTCTCCCTTCCCTCCTCTCTCCTCAACCCCTCCTCTTCTCCCCCCTCTCCTCCCCCCTCTCCTCCCTCTCTCCTCTACCCCTCCACTCTTCTCTCCCCTTGACCCCTTGTCTTACTCCCCCTCTCCTCTCTCTCTCCTCTACCCCTTCTCTCCTGTCCTCCGTCCTCCCCATCTCCTCTCGTCCTCCTCCTTCTCCCTATTTTGCTCACCTCTCCTCCCTCCTCTTCCTCCGTCCTCTCCTAAATTCTCTTCCTCCACCCCTCCTCTTCCTCCCTCTCCTCTCCTCAGTTCTCATCCTTCCTCCCTCTCGCCTCTCCTCTCTCATCTACCCCCCTCTCCTCCCTCTCTTCTCCCTCCTCATCTCCCTCCTCATCTCCCTCCTCTTCCTCCATATCTCCTCTACCCCTCATCTTCTTCTCCTCCATCTCCTCTCCCCCTTTTGCTCACCCCTCCTCTTCTCCTCCCTCTCTTCTTTACCCTTCCTCTCTTACCTCCTCTCTCACTTTTTCTCACAAAAACGATAATATCTGTATAATCCCTGGCCCTAAACACTCATAAACACTTGGCTCAGGTGTTGCTCATGTGTTGGTGCAGTTGTGATGCTGGACTCGTGTCATGTGTTAGTACAGTTGTGATGCTGGACTCGTGTCATGTGTTGGTACAGTTGCGTGTGATGCTGGACTCATATCATGTGTTGGTGTGGTTGTGATGCTGGACTCGTGTCATGTGTTGGTGCGGTTGTGTGTGATGCTGGACTCGTGTCATGTGTTGGTGCAGTTGCGTGTGATGCTGGACTCGTGTCATGCGTTGGTGCAGTTGCGTGTGATACTGGGACTCGTTTCATGTGTTGGTGCAGTTGTGATACTGGGCTCGTGTCATGCGTCGGTGCGGTTGCGTGTGATGCTGGACCCGTGTCATGTGTTGGTGCAGTTGTGATGCCGGACTCGTGTCATGTGTTGGTGCAGTTGCGTGTGATGCTGGACTCGTGTCATGCGTTGGTTCAGTTGTGTGCGATGCTGGACTCGTGTCATGTGTTGGTGCGGTTGCTTGTGATACTGGGACTTGTGTCATGCGTTGGTGCAGTTGCGTGTGATACTGGGACTTGTGTCATGCGTTGGTGGAGTTGCGTGTGATACTGGGACTCGTTTCATGTGTTGGTGCAGTTGTGATGCTGGACTCGTGTCATGTGTTGGTGCAGTTGTGTGTAATGCTGGACGCGTGTCATGTGTTGGTGCAGTTGCGTGTGATGCTGGACTCGTGTCATGTGTTGGTGCAGTTGTGATGCTGGACTCGTGTCATGTGTTGGTGCGGTTGCGTGTGATGCTGGACCCGTGTCATGTGTTGGTGCAGTTGTGATGCCGGACTCGTGTCATGTGTTGGTGCAGTTGCGTGTGATGCTGGACTCGTGTCATGCGTTGGTTCAGTTGTGTGCGATGCTGGACTCGTGTCATGTGTTGGTGCGGTTGCTTGTGATACTGGGACTTGTGTCATGCGTTGGTGCAGTTGCGTGTGATACTGGGACTTGTGTCATGCGTTGGTGGAGTTGCGTGTGATACTGGGACTCGTTTCATGTGTTGGTGCAGTTGTGATGCTGGACTCGTGTCATGTGTTGGTGCAGTTGTGTGTAATGCTGGACGCGTGTCATGTGTTGGTGCAGTTGCGTGTGATGCTGGACTCGTGTCATGTGTTGGTGCAGTTGTGATGCTGGACTCGTGTCATGTGTTGGTGCGGTTGCGTGTGATACTGGGACTTGTGTCATGCGTTGGTGCAGTTGCGTGTGATACTGGGACTTGTGTCATGCGTTGGTGCAGTTGCGTGTGATGCTGGACTCGTGTCATGTGTTGGTGCAGTTGTGATGCTGGGACTCGTGGCATGTGATGGTGCAGTTGTGATGCTGGACTCGTGTCATGTGTTGGTGCAGTTGCGTGTGATGCTGGACTTGTGTCATGTGTTGGTGCAGTTGTGATGCTGGACTCGTGTCGTGTTGGTGCAGTTGTGTGTGATGCTGGACTCGTGTCATGTGTTGGTGCAGTTGCATGTGATGCTGGACCCGTGTCATGTGTTGGTGCAGTTGTGATACTGGACTCGTGTCATGCGTTGGTGCAGTTGTGTGTGATGGTGGACTTGTGTCATGTGTTGGTTCATTTGTGTGTGATGCTGGACTCGTGTCATGTGTTAGTGCGGTTGTGTGTGATGCTGGACTCGTGTCATGTGTCGGTGCAGTTGTGATGCTGGACTCGTGTCATGTGTTGGTGCAGTTGCGTGTGATGCTGGACTCGTGTCATGTGTCGGTGCAGTTGCGTGTGATGCTGGACTCGTGTCATGTGTTGGTGCAGTTGTGATACTGGACTCGTGTCATGTGTTGGTGCGGTTGCGTGTGATACTGGGACTTGTGTCATGCGTTGGTGCAGCTGCGTGTGATACTGGGACTCGTTTCATGTGTTGGTGCAGTTGTGATGCTAGATTCGTGTCATGTGTTGGTGCAGTTGTGATGCTGGACACGTGTCATGTGTTGGTGCAGTTGTGATACTGGACTCGTGTCATGTGTTGGTGAAGTTGTGATGCTGGACTCATGTCATGTTTTGGTGCAGTTGTGTGTGATGCTGGACTCGTGTCATGTGTTGGTGCAGTTGCGTGTGATGCTGGACTCGTGTCATGTGTTGGTGCAGTTGTGATACTGGACTCGTGTCATGTGTTGGTGAAGTTGTGATGCTGGACTCGTGTCATGTTTTGGTGCGGTTGCGTGTGATGCTGGACTTGTGTCATGTGTTGGTGCGGTTGTGTGTGATACTGGGACTTGTGTCATGCATTGGTGCAGTTGCGTGTGATGCTGGACTCGTGTCATGTGTCGGTGCAGTTGTGATGCTGGGACTCGTGTCATGTGTTGGTGCAGTTGTGATACTGGACTCGTGTCATGTGTTGGTGCAGTTGTGATGCTGGACTCGTGTCATGCGTCGGTGCAGTTGTGTGTGATGCTGGACTTGTGTCATGTGTTGGTTCAGTTGTGTGTGATGCTGGACTCATGTCATGTGTTGGTGCAGTTGCGTGTGATGCTGGACTCGTGTCATGTGTCGGTGCGGTTGCGTGTGATGCTGGACTCATGTCATGTGTCGGTGCAGTTGTGATGCTGGACTCGTGTCATGTGTTGGTGCAGTTGCGTGTGATGCTGGACCCGTGTCATGTGTTGGTGCAGTTGTGATACTGGACTCGTGTCATGTGTTGGTGCAGTTGTGATGCTGGACTCGTGTCATGTGTTGGTGCAGTTGTGTGTGATGCTGGACTTGTGTCATGTGTTGGTGCAGTTGTGATACTGGACTCGTGTCATGTGTTGGTGCAGTTGTGATGCTGGACTCGTGTCATGTGTTGGTGCGGTTGCGTGTGATGCTGGACTCGTGTCATGCGTCGGTGCAGTTGCGTGTGATACTGGGACTTGTGTCATGCGTTGGTGCAGCTGCGTGTGATACTGGGACTCGTTTCATGTGTTGGTGCAGTTGTGATGCTGGACACGTGTCATGTGTTGGTGCAGTTGTGTGTGATGCTGGACTCGTGTCATGTGTTGGTGCAGTTGCGTGTGATGCTGGACTCGTGTCATGTGTTGGTGCAGTTGTGATACTGCACTCGTGTCATGTGTTGGTGCAGTTGTGATGCTGGACTCGTGTCATGTTTTGGTGCGGTTGCGTGTGATGCTGGACTTGTGTCATGTGTTGGTGCGGTTGCGTGTGATACTGGGACTTGTGTCATGCGTTGGTGCAGTTGCGTGTGATGCTGGACTTGTGTCATGTGTCGGTGCAGTTGTGATGCTGGGACTCGTGTCATGTGTTGGTGCAGTTGTGATACTGGACTCGTGTCATGTGTTGGTGCAGTTGTGATGCTGGACTCGTGTCATGTGTTGGTGCAGTTGTGTGTGATGCTGGACTCGTGTCATGTGTTGGTGCAGTTGTGATGCTGGACTCGTGTCATGTGTTGGTGCAGTTGTGGTACTGGACTCGTGTCATGTGTTGGTGCAGTTGTGATGCTGGACTCGTGTCATGCGTCGGTGCAGTTGTGTGTGATGCTGGACTTGTGTCATGTGTTGGTTCAGTTGTGTGTGATGCTGGACTCATGTCATGTGTTGGTGCAGTTGCGTGTGATGCTGGACTCGTGTCATGTGTTGGTGCAGTTGTGATGCTGGACTTATGCCATGTGTTGGTGCAGTTGCGTGTGATGCTGGACCCGTGTCATGTGTTGATGCAGTTGTGATACTGGACTCGTGTCATGTGTTGGTGCAGTTGTGATGCTGGACTCGTGTCATGTGTTGGTGCAGTTGTGTGTGATGCTGGACTCATATCATGTGTTGGTGCGGTTGCGTGTGATGCTGGACTCGTGTCATGCGTCGGTGCGGTTGCGTGTGATGCTGGACTCGTGTCATGCGTTGGTGCAGTTGCGTGTGATGCTGGATTCGTGTCATGTGTTGGTGCAGTTGCGTGTGATGCTGGACTCGTGTCATGTGTTGGTGCAGTTGCGTGTGATGCTGGACTCATATCATGTGTTGGTGTGGTTGTGATGCTGGACTCGTGTCATGTGTTGGTGCGGTTGTGTGTGATGCTGGACTCGTGTCATGTGTTGGTGCAGTTGCGTGTGATGCTGGACTCGTGTCATGCGTTGGTGCAGTTGCGTGTGATACTGGGACTCGTTTCATGTGTTGGTGCAGTTGTGATACTGGGCTCGTGTCATGCGTCGGTGCGGTTGCGTGTGATGCTGGACCCGTGTCATGTGTTGGTGCAGTTGTGATGCCGGACTCGTGTCATGTGTTGGTGCAGTTGCGTGTGATGCTGGACTCGTGTCATGCGTTGGTTCAGTTGTGTGCGATGCTGGACTCGTGTCATGTGTTGGTGCGGTTGCTTGTGATACTGGGACTTGTGTCATGCGTTGGTGCAGTTGCGTGTGATACTGGGACTTGTGTCATGCGTTGGTGGAGTTGCGTGTGATACTGGGACTCGTTTCATGTGTTGGTGCAGTTGTGATGCTGGACTCGTGTCATGTGTTGGTGCAGTTGTGTGTAATGCTGGACGCGTGTCATGTGTTGGTGCAGTTGCGTGTGATGCTGGACTCGTGTCATGTGTTGGTGCAGTTGTGATGCTGGACTCGTGTCATGTGTTGGTGCGGTTGCGTGTGATACTGGGACTTGTGTCATGCGTTGGTGCAGTTGCGTGTGATACTGGGACTTGTGTCATGCGTTGGTGCAGTTGCGTGTGATGCTGGACTCGTGTCATGTGTTGGTGCAGTTGTGATGCTGGGACTCGTGGCATGTGATGGTGCAGTTGTGATGCTGGACTCGTGTCATGTGTTGGTGCAGTTGCGTGTGATGCTGGACTTGTGTCATGTGTTGGTGCAGTTGTGATGCTGGACTCGTGTCGTGTTGGTGCAGTTGTGTGTGATGCTGGACTCGTGTCATGTGTTGGTGCAGTTGCATGTGATGCTGGACCCGTGTCATGTGTTGGTGCAGTTGTGATACTGGACTCGTGTCATGCGTTGGTGCAGTTGTGTGTGATGCTGGACTTGTGTCATGTGTTGGTTCATTTGTGTGTGATGCTGGACTCGTGTCATGTGTTAGTGCGGTTGTGTGTGATGCTGGACTCGTGTCATGTGTCGGTGCAGTTGTGATGCTGGACTCGTGTCATGTGTTGGTGCAGTTGCGTGTGATGCTGGACTCGTGTCATGTGTTGGTGCAGTTGCGTGTGATGCTGGACTCGTGTCATGTGTCGGTGCAGTTGCGTGTGATGCTGGACTCGTGTCATGTGTTGGTGCAGTTGTGATACTGGACTCGTGTCATGTGTTGGTGCGGTTGCGTGTGATACTGGGACTTGTGTCATGCGTTGGTGCAGCTGCGTGTGATACTGGGACTCGTTTCATGTGTTGGTGCAGTTGTGATGCTAGATTCGTGTCATGTGTTGGTGCAGTTGTGATGCTGGACACGTGTCATGTGTTGGTGCAGTTGTGATACTGGACTCGTGTCATGTGTTGGTGAAGTTGTGATGCTGGACTCGTGTCATGTTTTGGTGCAGTTGTGTGTGATGCTGGACTCGTGTCATGTGTTGGTGCAGTTGCGTGTGATGCTGGACTCGTGTCATGTGTTGGTGCAGTTGTGATACTGGACTCGTGTCATGTGTTGGTGAAGTTGTGATGCTGGACTCGTGTCATGTTTTGGTGCGGTTGCGTGTGATGCTGGACTTGTGTCATGTGTTGGTGCGGTTGTGTGTGATACTGGGACTTGTGTCATGCGTTGGTGCAGTTGCGTGTGATGCTGGACTCGTGTCATGTGTCGGTGCAGTTGTGATGCTGGGACTCGTGTCATGTGTTGGTGCAGTTGTGATACTGGACTCGTGTCATGTGTTGGTGCAGTTGTGATGCTGGATTCGTGTCATGCGTCGGTGCAGTTGTGTGTGATGCTGGACTTGTGTCATGTGTTGGTTCAGTTGTGTGTGATGCTGGACTCATGTCATGTGTTGGTGCAGTTGCGTGTGATGCTGGACTCGTGTCATGTGTCGGTGCGGTTGCGTGTGATGCTGGACTCATGTCATGTGTCGGTGCAGTTGTGATGCTGGACTCGTGTCATGTGTTGGTGCAGTTGCGTGTGATGCTGGACCCGTGTCATGTGTTGGTGCAGTTGTGATACTGGACTCGTGTCATGTGTTGGTGCAGTTGTGATGCTGGACTCGTGTCATGTGTTGGTGCAGTTGTGTGTGATGCTGGACTTGTGTCATGTGTTGGTGCAGTTGTGATACTGGACTCGTGTCATGTGTTGGTGCAGTTGTGATGCTGGACTCGTGTCATGTGTTGGTGCGGTTGCGTGTGATGCTGGACTCGTGTCATGCGTCGGTGCAGTTGCGTGTGATACTGGGACTTGTGTCATGCGTTGGTGCAGCTGCGTGTGATACTGGGACTCGTTTCATGTGTTGGTGCAGTTGTGATGCTGGACACGTGTCATGTGTTGGTGCAGTTGTGTGTGATGCTGGACTCGTGTCATGTGTTGGTGCAGTTGCGTGCGATGCTGGACTCGTGTCATGTGTTGGTGCAGTTGTGATACTGCACTCGTGTCATGTGTTGGTGCAGTTGTGATGCTGGACTCGTGTCATGTTTTGGTGCGGTTGCGTGTGATGCTGGACTTGTGTCATGTGTTGGTGCGGTTGCGTGTGATACTGGGACTTGTGTCATGCGTTGGTGCAGTTGCCTGTGATGCTGGACTTGTGTCATGTGTCGGTGCAGTTGTGATGCTGGGACTCGTGTCATGTGTTGGTGCAGTTGTGATACTGGACTTGTGTCATGTGTTGGTGCAGTTGTGATGCTGGACTCGTGTCATGTGTTGGTGCAGTTGTGTGTGATGCTGGACTCGTGTCATGTGTTGGTGCAGTTGTGATGCTGGACTCGTGTCATGTGTTGGTGCAGTTGTGGTACTGGACTCGTGTCATGTGTTGGTGCAGTTTTGATGCTGGACTCGTGTCATGCGTCGGTGCAGTTGTGTGTGATGCTGGACTTGTGTCATGTGTTGGTTCAGTTGTGTGTGATGCTGGACTCATGTCATGTGTTGGTGCAGTTGCGTGTGATGCTGGACTCGTGTCATGTGTTGGTGCAGTTGTGATGCTGGACTTATGCCATGTGTTGGTGCAGTTGCGTGTGATGCTGGACCCGTGTCATGTGTTGATGCAGTTGTGATACTGGACTCGTGTCATGTGTTGGTGCAGTTGTGATGCTGGACTCGTGTCATGTGTTGGTGCAGTTGTGTGTGATGCTGGACTCATATCATGTGTTGGTGCGGTTGCGTGTGATGCTGGACTCGTGTCATGCGTCGGTGCGGTTGCGTGTGATGCTGGACTCGTGTCATGCGTTGGTGCAGTTGCGTGTGATGCTGGATTCGTGTCATGTGTTGGTGCAGTTGCGTGTGATGCTGGACTCGTGTCATGTGTTGGTGCAGTTGCGTGTGATACTGGACTCGTGTCATGTGTTGGTGCAGTTGTGTATGATGCTGGACTCGTGTCATGTGTCGGTGCAGTTGTGTGTGATGCTGGACTCATATCATGTGTTGGTGCGGTTGCGTGTGATGCTGGACTCGTGTCATGTGTTGGTGCAGTTGCGTGTGATGCTGGACTCGTGTCATGTGTTGGTGCAGTTGTGTGTGATGCTGGACTCGTGTCATGTGATGGTGCGGTTGTGTGTGATACTGGGACTTGTGTCATGTGTTGGTGCAGTCGCGTGTGATGCTGGACTCGTGTCATGTGTTGGTGCAGTTGTGATGCTGGACTCGTGTCATGCGTCGGTGCAGTTGTGTGTGATGCTGGACTTGTGTCATGTGTTGGTTCAGTTGTGTGTGATGCTGGACTCATGTCATGTGTTGGTGCAGTTGCGTGTGATGCTGGACTCGTGTCATGCGTCGGTGCGGTTGCGTGTGATGCTGGACTCGTGTCATGTGTTGGTGCAGTTGTGATACTGGACTCGTGTCATGTGTTGGTGCAGTTGTGTGTGATGCTGGACTTGTGTCATGCGTTGGTTCAGTTGTGTGTGATGCTGGACTCGTGTCATGTGTTGGTGCAGTTGTGATGCTGGACTCGTGTCATGCGTCGGTGCGGTTGCGTGTGATGCTGGACTCGTGTCATGTGTTGGTGCAGTTGTGTGTGATGCTGGACTTGTGTCATGTGTTGGTTCAGTTGTGTGTGATGCTGGACTCGTGTCATGTGTTGGTTCAGTTGTGTGTGATGCTGGACTCGTGTCATGTGTTGGTGCAGTTGTGATGCTGGACTCGTGTCATGCGTCGGTGCGGTTGCGTGTGATGCTGGACTTGTGTCATGTGTTGGTGCAGTTGTGTGTGATGCTGGACTTGTATCATGTGTTGGTGCAGTTGTGATGCTGGACTTGTGTCATGTGTTGGTGCAGTTGTGTGTGATGCTGGACTCGTGTCATGTGTTGGTGCGGTTGCGTGTGATACTGGGACTTGTGTCAGAATGATGCGTTCACACTTCTCTGTAATTACCGGGCCACACTGCAGCCATTATGTTCATTTGTGATAATAGTTCCCATTCACCTGTTTGGAAACACATGGATCACATCGAACTGTCACTGTGCACAACTCAGATTTTCACTATTGTCTGTTTAGATAATGACCTCACACAGAGACACTAGACCTCCGAAAAACACATCACCGCTTGCCGATGTGTCCACGAGACGCCGACCAGTTCACGTGACTAACCGACAAGAATCACAGGTATAAAGTGAATTAATTTTTGGTGTATTTTTTTAGCGAGAAAGGCCAAAATATACAGTACAGCTAATACCATGTCGCTTGCCATGCCATGCAAGAACGTGACGGAAATGTGTAACTCAGTTGGTAGTGTGTTTGTCCTCTGATCCAAAGGTTGGTGGTTTGAATCCCGGTCTCGACATAAACGTCATTGGGGAAGAGGTCAGATCCACTTGAATGTGGAAAAGCACCGCATAAAAATGTAACTATTTACCTTTCATGAGTCATAGTTCATAAGTCAACATTCTTCAGTTCAAATCTCACTGTAGTATAAAAAAACCCCAAAGATTTCCCTCTAGAACAAAGAAAAAGTCACCAGGATAACACTGACCCCCCAAAAATCATCTGTCATTAACCCTTAAGTAAGTGCCAAAAGCAGTGTTCTCATTGGTTGCTCTTGGGTGGTCCGTGCCAGTTTCACTTCACCGCCTAAAACAGCTGTTCAAAAGCCGTGCATGTGAGGGAAAAAGCAGGCCCGCGTGGACTACAAAGCCTCAAGGCATGATGGGAAACACAGTGCGGTGAGACACGTGTGCTGACGGCCTGATTGGACCTGATGTGTTTTGATCAGAGTGAGGCCCTGTAGTTCAACACCGCTCCTCCATCCTCTTTCTTCATCACATTTATTTAGGCAACTTTAATATCAACACAGATGCTTAAACGCCTCGGGTTTTTACAACATCGACACACGAGTATGATCTTGATTCATTTTCACCACAGACGAGGCCGAAACGTGTGAACTTTATACTGATATATGTGTAATCCCTCAGTCTTCCAGGTTTGATCCAAGAAACTAGAGTTAAAGAAGAAGTTTTTGTTAGGAAAGACAATCCTTGCGTGAACAGGAATCAGACATAATCTATTCTCTATCTATAACTCCATCCTCAGATCTAAACAAAGAGAACAATAAGGCTAAAAACATACCTGGAGTTGTGTTGTGTCTCAGTCCAAAGCCCCTCCCTCTTCACAGAGCTATCACATTACAATCAGCGTTAAACTACTACACATCACACCAGGTTTGTGAAGTTGTAGGTACAGTTTTGTATCATATTTTTGTATATTTATGGAAAATCGTCGTGTGGGAGCATGGGTGATGTAGGCTTGTGGGCGGAGCCTTGGACAGAATGTATATATTGATGATTAAATCTTAAATCTGCAGTACAAATGTGCAGAAATGTCAAAGTTCTGTTCAGTTTTACACCACTGTTCTGATTTGAACCCAGTGAACTTGATCTTATCCGAGACAAAACGCTTCTGTCTGTGAAGGTTTTATCTGATCTTTCCAACTTTTATGATTGGATTTCCTTTGCTTTTCCCTCGATTTGCTGGAGATGTGAGACAGGTCCTGACCCAGTATGGTGAGTGAGGTCCTGACACGGTGTGGTGAGTGAGGCCCTGACCCGGTGTGGTGAGGGAGGCCCTGACCCGGTGTGGTGAAGCCTGGCGTCTCTGTGCTCGAGTCAAACACAAACAGAACTCCTCTCTTGCATAAGCTCAAACTTTCTCTGAGGATAAGAACTCTGAAGTGTATCCAGTCGCTCACACTCCTCCTCTATCTCCCTCCTCTTCCTCCCCCTCTTCTCTTTCTTCTCCCCATCTCCTCCTTCTCTCCTCCCCCTCCTCTTTTGCCTCTCCTCTCCCTCCTCTCCTCCTCTAGCTCACTTTCTCCATTTCCTCCCACTCTTCTACCTCTCTTCTCCTCTCTCTCCTCCCTCCCCCTCTTTTCTACTGACTCCTCAATCCGCTCTCTTCTCCTCTCTTCTTTTCCTATAAAACTCCTGCTCTCCTTCCTCTCCTCCCTCTTCTCCTTCTCCCCTCCTCCTCTTTCCTCTCTTCTCCTCCCCCTCACCTCCATCCTCCTTTTTGTCCTCTTCTTCTCCCCCCTCCATCCTCCTGTACCCCAGTCTTTTCCTCCTCCTCTTCTCTCTCCTCCCTCCCCCTCTTTTCTTCTGTCTCCTCAATCTGTCCTCTTCTCCCCTTTTCTTTTCCTATAACTCCTGCTCTCCTTCCTCTCCTCCCTCTTTTCCTCCTCCCCTCCTCCTCTTTCCTCTCTCTCTCTCTTCTCCTTCCCCTCTCCTTCATCCTCCTTTTGTCCTCTTCTTCTCCCCCTCCTCCATCCTCCTCTACCCGTCTTTTCCTTCCCCTCTCCTCCATCCTCCTCTTCCTTTTCTCCTCCTCCTCTTTTGCCCCCTCTCCTCCATTCTCCTCTTCCTACCACTCTCCTCCCTCTTCTCCTTCTCCCCCCTCCTCTTTCTTCTCTCTTCCTCCTCTTTTGCCCCCTCTCCTCGCTGTCTCTTCCCTCCCCCTCCTCCCTCCTCCTCTTCCCCCTCCTCCTCCTCTTTTCCCCCCTCACCTCACCATCTCCTCCCTCCCCCTCCTCCTGTCCCGGGACCACCCCCTCCATCACACGAGACTCCCCAGCCGCTCTCTGGTTCAACTTCAGGTCCCTGTGAAAGTACTGCTTTGTGCCAGACCCCCCAAACCCCCCTCCACGTAGACTACCCCCCTCCTCCCTCCGTCCTCTCTCTCCCTCCTCTCCTCCTCTCCTCCTCTTCCTCCCTCTGTTTGCTCATAACGCAGGACACATGTGGATAGCTGTCTACACTAACGCTAATTCACGGCTGCCGTTTGAAAACAATGCAGCAGACTCTAAATCCTTGTTATGGAGGCATTACTCACACTGGGGCCTGGGTCGTTGCTCCGTACAATTTGTATCTGTCCAGAAAGAAATATTGAGATAACTGATCACTTTTGGGGGCTAAAGCTGAAACATGCGAGAGTGAAACATGACTGCTATGTTTCATAACCACAGTGGGAGGAATTACTGCAAAGAGGTAAAAATAAATGCACAGTTGAAGAGAAACAGAATCAAACTTCTCCTGTAGAGTTAGTGGTCGTGAATATTTCACCCACTCTGTTCTCCCCTCTTTTCCTCCCTCTAGTCCTCCTCTATCACTCCTCTCCCTCTTTTCCTCCCGTTCTCCTTTTTTTACCCCTCTGCTCCCTCTCTCCTCTCCCATCTACTCTCCTCTGCCTCCTCTTCCCCCTGTCCTCTCCTCCCTTCTCATCCTCTCTCCTCTTCTCCCACTCTTCTTTACCGACACTCTTCTCCCCTCTTTTCCTCTCTCTCTCCCTCCTCCTCCCCCTCTTTTCCTCCCTCTCCTCTTTCTTTGGCCTCCTTCTCTGTCCCTCCTCCCGCTCCTCTGTCGCTTTTCCTCCATCTCCTCCTGCTCTGGTCTCCTTCTCTATCCCTCCTCTCCCTCTTTTCCTCCCTTTCTCCTTTTTCTCCCCCTCTCCTCCCTCTCTCCCCTCCAATCTACTTTCCGCTGCCCTCTCTTCCCCCTCTCCTTTCCTCTCCCTTTTGCTCACCCCTCCTTCGCTCACCCTTCTCTCACTCTTCTTACCCTTTACCCACACTCTTCTCCCCTCTTTTCTCTCTTTTCCTCTCCTTCTCCTTCTTCTCCCTCTCTCCTCTCCCATCTACTCTCCGCTACCTCCTCTTCTCCCTTTGTCTCCTCCCCCTTTTACTCACCCCTCCTTCCCTCCTCTTCTCCCACTCTTCTTCCCTTATACTGACACTTTTCTCCCCTCTTTTCCTCCTCCTTCTCCTCTTCCTCCTTCTCCCCCTCCTCTCCCACTTTTCTTCCCACTCCTCCTCTTCCCCCTCCTCTTCTCTGTCTTCTCCACCTCTCCTCCGGCTCTCCTCTCCCATCTACTCTTGGCTACCTCCTCTTCTCCCCTTCTTCTCCCTCTCTCCTCACCTTTGTCTCCTCTCCCTCCTCTCCTCTGCCTCTTCGTGTCCTCTCCTCCCTTCTCATACTCCTTTCCTCCCTCATCTCTTTCCTCTTCTCCTCCCCCTCTCCTTCCTCCTCTTACCCCTCTCCTCCCCCTCTTTTTATATTGTAGATTTAGAATAGTTTAGTTTTGTGTCAGTGGCATAAATTTGTTTATCGTCTATATTTATTTCAGCAACACATTGAACTTCCAAATGTGTGACAGTCGTACTCAAACCTAAAAATTCATACTTCAAGCATAGACTGTTTATATAAATGGACATAGCTAACCTGCTAGCCGCCGCGTTTTAAACAGGAAGTGATCATAAGTGCACTTCCTGCTCCATCGACTCTGGCTCCAGTTCACTTTCTATTGATAAACTGTGTCCTGAGCCGTTATTTTGGTCTTAAATGTTCGTATTAACCCGCTTTACGTGATCCTGCGAAGGGCCGTTACCTTCAACACCCTCGCTCCTGATTGGCTCTTTGGTTGCTATGATACTCTGCTCTAAATTAGCCGCTTTAACTGCTAACTGCTTCTCTAAACAGTCTTCGCTTGTAACTCGTTGACAATCCTAAACCGTACATTTTCTCTCAGTGAAAACATTAGCTAACAATTATGACCACGAGGCTTCTGGGAGTCGTTACGAGAAGGGCCCACGTCGTATCTTTAACGTGCCGCAGCTGCTTGGGAATCCCACATTCGGAAATATACTTTTAATAATTCCAAAAGTATTGAAACCGGGCGATTGACTTCAGAAGCAGTTTATTAAACAGAGTGATGTGTTCTGGGAGCTCTGCGTGCATGTAGATTATTGAGCCTGGCGTGTCTGTCCAGCGTCTTTCTCCCTTTTAAAATCGTTTTTTTTTTCCGCTATGACAGTTCCCTCTCTTTCTCCCTGGCTCTCGCTGCTGCTCGTCCTGTGGGGAATACACGGCCTTGAGCTTCAAACCTGTTTACATTTTCAGCATGTTACAAATTATCTAGAAGAGTAACTTTGCGTGACTTGGCAGAAGGCTTCACCTCTCTCGCATGTTGTTTGGGTCAAAAGTATTTCGGGGGTTTGCACTCTCAGTTTGACTCTTGTCTTGGTCTGACACGGCGCTCCGATCCAGATGTGCGAACCCCAGTGGTGAGCGTGGTTTTCATTGCCCCACACACACACACACACACACACACACACACACACACACACATTCACTCATACATTTGTAATCCCCAGACATTTGGACAGTATGTGTGGAGTAGATGTGGCGTGCTTACAGCGTTCCTCACATGTTCAACACGGTTTAAGCTCAGCGGGAAATCCGGCTTCACTTCACCGCTGTGATGTACGCGCGGCTACAGCCATAAATAAATGTCTCTGTCCAAACCAGAGCTGGAGCGTCTGGAGCGAACGCAGAACTCCCCCGCTCCCTCTCGTCATAACGCGAAACTTTTCTGTAGAAGAAGAAGCTGCATACGCTCGCTTATGTTTATATTTGTATGTGTTCATTTGAAACATTGGGGAGTAACTAACGTCATACTCAATAACAAATGTGTAAAACAGCGGTGTCCAAACTTTTTTCACCAAGGGCTAAAACATATTTGAAGCAGAGGGCCACAGACCAGTGTCAATACAGGGAGTCAAATTGTGCATTTAACACAAATTTGACAGACATTGTACTTTTAATAAGACTTGGAAGAAAATTTTTAGGTCTGTGTCACAACGCAACGTGATGTTTTTCAAGTTATAGAGGTAGAATTGCTTCAATTTGTACTAAAAAATACTTCTTGATCAAATGGGCCCGTTTAGGAGGAGGCATGAGGGCCGACAAAAATTGGTCTGAGGGCCGCATTCGGCCCCTGAGCCGTAGTTTGGACAACCCTGGTGTAAAAAATCAATGGGGTTTTTCGTGGCTGATGCTGTGCATAGCAAGTTACATATTTAGTCATTCAAAATATGAAATATATATTAAAAAGCTAACTTTGTTTACTGGTTTACTTTAAGTGAACTGACTTTTTTAATACAATTTGAATCACAGGTAAGTACACACTCCCCCTACACCCGCCCAGAGCGGGTGTAGGGGGAGATCAAAACTCACATTTTCTCACCACTCAAGCCTCAGATGCAGGACAAAACACGCATGAATGAACTAAAATACAACTGTGAGTGAGCTAATGACGAGGGAACAGCATTATAACATGGCTGAAAGCTTTATAAGTCCCCTTTTATAAGCTTTTAAACATGTGGCATTATGGGCATGGTTTGTTACACTTTCAGATTCTACTGTACTTCATCACATACAGTGTGCTCCAACCATACACCACTGAATATATTTGTTTTAAAGGTGCTGTTCCTGATTTTTACTGTCTTAAAAACATTAAAAACAGAACTACAGTTGTCCCTTGTCTGAGAAAAGTGTATAAAATGTGTAATGAGGGGTTTGACAGCTTTAAAATATATATGTAAAAAAATAAAGCCGATACTTCGTGGATTTCGCCTGTTGTGGGTTATTTTTAGAACGTGACCCCCGCGATAAACCAGGGACCACTGTAATTCATGATAAAACACGCTAATTATTCACCATGATGAGTTTCTAAGCACTTTTAAAAGCTCTCAGACACCAGAGTTTTGCCGTGACGTAACAACAACTAGCATGTTAACGCACACTTTGGATAAAACACGTTCTAATGATACGCAGATGTCGCACAGCAGCTGATTCTACAGTAAACATACAGGACCTTTACATTAACCTCCTCAATCTGAGCCGAAGGTCCAGCACGTTTCCTTTTCATCGTCTTGTGTTTGGTCTCGGCCGATCTGATTATCTCATCATTAAAACAACATCTTCGCCTGTTCCGCTAATATCCCAGAGGACCCCGTGTTATGGTTTGGACTCAGAAGAGCTGTAAGAAAAGCCAGTCTCACAGTTCTTGATTGCAGACAAAAGATGAAAGATGTTATTTTGTCTGGAGATAAGACCCGGGCTAATCCCAGATAATGTCAGCTCCTGATGCAGCTTCATGTCCGCTCCTAACGCAAAACAGCTTCATGATTTATTTCACTTCAGTTTCATCCAGTAATGTTTCTATTTAACTGTCAATGTAGAATTATGTTTCATATCTGTGCGATTACAGAGCTCTTCCACAGTGAACTGAAGCTGCTGTACATGTCTGTGTGGCTCTGTCAGAAAACAGACTGGGGTTAAATCATCTACACCAGGGGTCGCGACCTCTAACCCCCAAAGAGCCATTTGGACCCGGTTTCCACAGAAAAGAAACACTGGGACCCGCAAATACTTTTTGACATCTAAAATGAAGATAACACTGTATATATTGTTTTTCTTTTACCTTTGCATAAACAACTATAGTGTGAAATCTATAAAGTGCGACAGAGATTTCTTATAACAGAAATAATCGTTCAACCAAGGCTGGGCAGTTAATCAAATTAGTTTGATTAATTCAAAATGGAATAAAATAATTTTTGGAGTGTGCAAAAAATCAAAATCGCTGTAAGATCAACTTTGATTTCAGTTTGGTCATTTCTTTCAAAAACAGTCAAATTCCCATAGTGTCGTAACGGTGTGTGTAGCGGACCAAAGAGTGCAGACTCGGGGCAGATTTACAGTGTTTATGTTACAGATTGTGAAATAATTAACAAGAGTTCATTAACCCAGCAAGGAACTGGGAGCGGGGTGTGAGCCAGAGTCCGGGACGAGACAAGAGGGTGAAGACCAGGAGTTGAACAGTACCGAGGCCGGAGCGGGAGACGTGGAGCACGCCGGAGTCCAGGACGACACAAGGAGGTGAAGACAAAGGGTGGACTGTACCGGAGCTGGGGTGCGGAGGCAGGAGCCGGAACGAGCGGGAGCAGGAATGTAGACATGCGGACACTCTGGCCACAAACAGGATGATACATACGCAGGAATGCAGGAACGAAGGAACGACAGCACAGAACAGGGTGAAGAAACGCAGACGATCTCGCGCCGAGTGTCTGGTCCCGGCTTCTCTTATGCTCCACAGCAAGTGGAGGTAATTGCACTGATGAGCTGCAGGTGCGCGCAGGAGGAGCCAGGAGTTCAGTCCCGCTCCGGCAGGTGAGGGAGGGAAGGAGCAGGACAGGAGGTAAAACGTGGAACAGACGGATCATGACACATAGAGGTACTATAATGTTCTCATACAGTTACTATAATGTGTATAAAAAGATACATACTCTTTTTTTTTTGCATGTTTTTCTGACCTACTCCAAGCTCCTCCCATGAGACTGAGCTCCTCCTCCTGTCTCTAAGACACTGAGGAGGAAACTAATTTAAACACTTGTTTCCGCCATATTGTCCTTTCAGCCATTACCCAAAACAAGAGATCTAAGCCAGGACTAAACCAGGACTAAACCAGGATTAAACCAGGACTAAACCAGGTCTAAACCAGGACTAAACCGGGACTAAACCGGGACTAAACCGGGACTAAACCGTGACTAAACCGGGACTAAACAGGTACTAAACCGGGATTAAACCGGGACTAAACCGGGACTAAACCGGGATTAAACCAGGACTAAACCAGGATTAAACCAGGACTAAACAAGGACTAAACAAGGACTAAACCAGGACTAAACCAGGACTAAACAAGGACTAAACCAGGACTAAACAAGGACTAAATAAGGACTAAACAAGGACTAAACCGGGACTAAACCGGGACTAAAACAGGACTAAAACAGGACTAAACCAGGACTAAACCAGGACTAAACCAGGACTAAACCAGGACCGTAGGCATTGTAAGGCATTGACCAGCCTTAAAAAATGATGAATGTAAAAATCAGTATTTTGTATCTTTTGTCCTTTAGATCAGTTTGTGTCAGTGAAACATCTCCACAAAGTAAACATCTTTGAACACGGTGAACCCAACCCCTGGACCCTCGAAAAGAGACACTCACACTGAATCGATATAACATTTTTATATAAATAAAACCAATAATTTACAGTAAATTCTGATAATATGACCGTATGGTATGGAGCTTCACATGCAGAGCTTAATGAAATATACAGGGATGGAACGTGTCTCAGATGTATTTATAAAAACACATTCTTACAAAAAAAAACAAAAAAAAACAGAGTAGATGCTGTGTACAGACACTTAAGTGAACTAATGTATTTCATGAAGGGTTAGCAGCAGCAGAACATTTCAGCTTTTCAACATCATACCAGGAGCAGCACGAGGCCAAGGCAGACCGCGTCAAAGTGTGTCAAAATGTGAACTTTGACTTTGAGATACCACTTGGGTTAGCATAGCAACATGGAAAGTGATGTAATGCGATTATAATTAGCCTACACTTTACATATTGTGGCTTTAACAAATAGATACACCTGCAGTTTAATGTAACAAGCTGATTTTAGTGACAAAAATGGAAGATTATGGAAGATTTTGTAGTATTTTGTAGGTTTATTTTTTTGTTTTTAGTCAACTCTGGGTACGTTTGCATGTCCAGTGAAAATTATAACTAGAATAATCAGATTACGCAAGAATTAGATGTGATTTTGGTGCGTTTTTACATCTGCGAACGAAACCTGATCATCAAGAACACTGGGGATATGTGTCTGTTGATCAATGGAGTTTTTAATTAACAGTTGTATGTAGAAGTCTACGTTTCAGTTGTTGTTTTTGCCATTTTGTTTGCCGTTTTTTGCGTATTTTTTCATGTCCAAACCTGCGCAGGTGTGAGCGATTAGAGAGAAGTTAGATTACTCATTTGAATATAGTCTGACTACTCCAGAAATCAGACTACGATCAGATTTCTGTTGTGCGTGTGAACAAAGAGCGTATACATTGGTGCATCTTTGTAATAAATCTGTTAATTACGCTAAAATTAAATGACCAGCCAAAAGTTTGGACTCACTTTTATATTTCTGTTTTTTAATTACTTCCAGATTCTCACTGAAGCATCAAATCATCGACACATGTGGAATGTAGTAAACCAGAGATTAACGCAAAATATCTCCAAATTGTTCTAGATTTGAGATTTTTGAAAATGGAAATCTTTTGCGTTGAACCCTGCTATGCACTTTTGGCATTTCTCGACATGAAAGTGAAAGTAAAAGTGTGAAGCTCACTGCGAGAAGGACAAGAGTTTGAGCTCCACAAAGCAAAGGGAGAAGACTCTGAGGGTTTGAATATGGAATATAAAAAAAATAGTTGAGTTATTTCACTTGTGAACTGAAGAAGTGGCTTGGATGTGCAGCGAAACGTCACTTTTACAACTTTTTGTCCAGTTATACATTTGAATTTTCCTTTTACGATGGATCAGACCTGGACAACGGAGGGATTACACAAACTTAACTTGTTTTTACATATTCCCATACATCTCGCTTCATATATTTGATATCTTCTGTGTGTATATAAACTGTAGAAAGTGTTAAATGTAATGAAATAATCCACTGAAAACGAAGGTGTTTCCAAACTGTTGCCTGGTCGTGTTTATCGTTCTGCAGTCTGACCTTGGCCTCTGAGTCTGGTCTGTTACGTTTTTACTAAAGGTTATTTATGTGCTTCGATTTTATTCACTCGTTTCACTTCCTCGTCTGTGGCTCGAAGCGTTTTGTGAAGGTCAAGTCCAGCTTGCTTCAGCATTAGTTCACACCTGTGTCTGGTGTGTCACTCTAAAAAAAACAGCCTACTCACACAAGTTCACTGTCTGTTATATGGAAAGAACAACAGCTTTACACGAAAATACACTAAAGCTGCACTGTAGAACTTTTCTAACGGACGATCTGGCTTTCTCTTTTGCCTGGAATGTCTCATGGTACGGCATTATACTTTGTCTTGTATTCATTTATTGCTTTAAAAACAAACTGTATAAAGAAGTGGACTAAATGAGCGTGACGAATTCCGACCGTGAGTATCATAGCAACCGAAGAGCCAATCAGGAGTGAGGCTGGTGAAGGTAACGCCCCTTCCCGCCTGCACCACTGTTTTAGGTCGGAGTGAGACCTGTTGCTAACGCTTGCAGGAGGGAAAGAAGGCACCTGATTTGTCTGTTATTAATGTTCATATCTTGATTTACAGACACAATAGTGAAATAAAAACACCAGGATCATGTAGAGAGGGTTAATACGAATAAAAAGAAAAATAACACCAAAAAAACCTCAAAACAACAAAAAAAACCTCAAAATAACTAAAAAAACAAACAAAAAAACACCCCTCAAAATAACTAAAAAATAAAAATAAAAATAACAAAGAAAAACCCCTGCAAAAAACAAAAACAAAACTCAAAATATGTAAAAAATAAAATAAATAAATAAATAAAAATAAATAAATAAATAATAATAAAATAAACTCAAAATAACTAAAAAAATAAAATAAAATATGAACCCCAGGATCATGTAGAGCGGGTTAATATGAACATTTAAGTAAAATAAAAAGTTAATTGGAGCCAGAGTCGATGGAGCCGAAAATGTGCACATGCTCACTTCCTGTTTAGAACGCGGCAGCTAGCAGATTAGCTATGTCCATTTATATAAACAGTCTATGGGTGTAACTGGTAATATCTCGGCTTGTCTTTAAGGAGATCGGTACATTTAATGCTGTACTGCGTAGCATTTCTGGCAAAGCAAGAAAGTGGTTTACCCTCCACAAAGTTCAATGCCATGGATGCTGTCGAACAAATGGCAAATACATTTCCACCGCTTACTCTCCACCAAAAAAGTTACACAGTGCATCTTTAGCCACGACAGTTAGGCTTTCCTTTTGTAAACCAGTTCAAATAAAATACAGTTCTTCACAATGTCTTACCTTTCCAGCCAGAACCACAAGCTTTGACAAACTTTACAAACACGAGTGGGTCTGAGCTGTGTCCTGTCTCCCCGAGTCCAGAGGGCGTGATTGACAAGCGGGTTAACCAATCAGAGAGACGTGCTTCGTTTGTGACAAAACAAACATGGCGGCTTAGGAGTAAAAAGTTAAAAAAAAAAACAAAAAAAACACAGATGACAGAGAAATGGCGTGGATTTCTGCAAAATCAACAGTCGAATCACCAAACTCGTATTTATCTCAGGTGAAAGACGTTATATATTTAGTGTTTTGAATGATACGAGAGTTTGGAAACATCTTCTGCTTTTGAGAAACACGCGATACAAATGTGGTTTACGTCTGCGGTTGGACCGTCCCCATAGACTGTATAAAGAAGTGGACTAAACAAGTGTGACATCACCCACAGCGTTCAGCTCCAAATGAAGCTAATCGAGGCTAGCAGGTATAGCGGCTAATTTGAAGCAGAGTTCTGATCGCGAGTATCATAGCAACCAAAGAGCCAATCCAGAGCGAGGGTGTTGAAGGTAACGCTCCTTCCTGAACTGAAGCCAGAATCGATGTAGCCGGAAGTGCCCCCATGATCACTTCCTGTTGGAACGCGGCCACTAGCGTGTTAGCTATGTCCATTTATATACAGTCTATGGTTCGGACGGAGGTTTGTCATGCTCTGTGGTTCGACTCCACCCCCTTCTGGATTGAAACAGGAAGTAGAAGGGACTGGCTGCTCAGGTAATACAAAGTCCCTTTTTAACATTACAATATATCTGTACAAATGTAGCGGTGATATTATTAATTATAATTATTATTAATATTATTATTATTATTAAATCCACAGTCTTCAGTCTATCCGCCCCGCCTCCTCGCGACACTGCATTGGGATGAAATGAGAAGCGACGTTCTCCCTCCTGGTTTTCTTCCCTCTCACGGGACGGCCCTTCTGAGACAGGGCGATGAACATCTGCTTGCCGTTTTTAGTCCACTTCACGGAGGAGTAGGCGTTGAAGTAGTTTTCTAAGAAGACCTCCTTGAAGTTGCAGTTATCAGTGTAGAGTCTCTGTGGAGCCGGACAAGACACGATCAGGTCAAGGGAGGTTCAGAGTGTTTTACGGAATAAGAAAGACATTCAAATCACAATACAACAAATCAAAACACAAATAATCATCATAAAAATCAACATTAAAAGAGAAGAGGCAGAACAAAACACTTTCAGTCACAGATAAACAGAACCGTTTGAGCCTGGATTTAAACATTGTCAAAGTCGAGGTCTGTCTCACATCTTCAGAAAGAATGTTCCAGGTTTTAACTGCACAAAATTGAAACACTGATTCACCAGGTTTAGTCCTGGTTTAGTCCATGTTTAGTCTTGGTTTAGTCCATGTTTAGTCCTGGTTTAGTCCTTTTTTAGTTCTGGTTCAGTCCTGGTTTAGTCCTGGTTTAGTTCATGTTTAGTCCTGGTTTAGTCCTGGTTTAGTCCTGGTTTAGTCCCGGTTTAATCAATGTTTAGTCCATGTTTAGTCCAGGTTTAGTCCCAGTTTAGTCCCGGTTTAGTCAATGTTTAGTCCTTTTTTAGTTCTGGTTCAGTCCTGGTTTAGTCCTGGTTAAGTCCATGTTTAGTCCTGTTTTAGTCCTGGTTTAGTTCTGGTTTAGTCCTGGTTTATTCCCTGTTTAATCAATGTTTAGTCCATGTTTTGTCCTGGTTTAGTCCCATTTTAGTCCCGGTTTAGTCCATGTTTAGTTCTGGTTTAGTCCAGGTTTAGTCCCGGTTTAGTCCATGTTTAGTCCTGGTTTAATCCTGGTTTAGTCCATGTTTAGTCCATGTTTCGTCCTGGTTTAGTCCTGGTATAGTCCATGTTTAGTCCTGGTTTAGTCCATGTTTAGTCCATGTTTAGTCCCGTTTTAGTCCTGGTTTAGTCCTGCTTTTGTCCTGGTTTAGTCCTGGTTTAGTCCTTGTTTAGTCCTGGTTTAGTCCTGGTTTAGTCCATGTTTAGTCCAAGTTTAGTCCTGGTTTAGTCCTGGTTTAGTCCTGGTTTAGTCCACGTTTAGTCCTGGTTTAGTCCTGGTTTAGTCCCGGTTTAGTCCCAGTTTAGTCCTGGTTTAGTCCTGGTTTAGTCCTCTTTTAGTTCTTGTTCAGTCCTGGTTTAGTCCTGGTTAAGTCCATGTTTAGTCCTGTTTTAGTCCTGGTTTAGTCCTTGTTTAGTCCTGGTTTAGTCCCGGTTTAGTCCATGTTTAGTCCTGGTTTAGTCCTGGTTTAGTCCATGTTTAGTCCTGGTTTAGTCCATGTTTAGTCCTGGTTTAGTCCATGTTTAGTCCTGTTTAATCCATGTTTCGTCCTGGTTTAGTCCTGGTTTAGTCCTGGTTTAGTCCATGTTTAGTCCATGTTTAGTTCCGTTTTAGTCCATGTTTAGTTCCGTTTTAGTCCTGGTTTAGTCCTGGTTTAGTCCTGGTTTAGTCCTGGTTTAGTCCTGGTTTAGTCAATGTTTAGTCCTGGTTTAGTCCAGGTTTAGTCCATGTTTAGTCCTGGTTTAGTCCTGGTTTAGTCCATGTTTAGTCCATGTTTAGTCCTGTTTAGTATTGGTTTAGTCTTGGTTTAGTCCTGGTTTAGTCCTGGTTCCTGTAAAAAATAAGAGAAGACTGATATGTGATACCAGTATTGGCTTCAAATCTCTAAAAATAACTGCAAACTTGTTTTAGATGTTTTTTTTTAAGTTAAAAATATCTGCCCTTTGCTTTGACCTTGTTTTACACTTCTGTCTGTGAAGTGAAACCATTTCAGGGACGTCATCATGAAGCTCATTGAGAGAAGAACGAGGGTTATTTCAGTTTTTTCTTTACTACATAATTCCATATATGTTACATCATATATTTGATGTCTTCTGTTTCCTTATACAATGTCTAAAGTCGTAAAAATCAAGAAAAAGCAGCGCTGAATGAGGTGTGTCCAGACTTTGACTGGTCGAGTAAAATTTATAATATATCAATTGTTGTTTCGGAGTTGTGCAAAATTAGAACATCGAGTGTGGCTATAAAAACAAAACATCATTAAAAAAAACCTAAAGAGCTGATTCAACTTAACAAAAGTGAAACTTGCAGAGTGATCGCCCAAAAAAGAGAATAAATGACACAACCTCAGTCCAGACATTTACAGGTTTAGGACGTGTCTGATGGACTAACTCATTGCATCTCTCTGAACATCACCACGGGTAAAAAAAAGACCCGGTTTAGACCTGGTTTAGTCCTGGTTTAGTCCTGATTTAGTCCTGGTTTAGACCTGGTTTAGTTCTGGTTTAGACCTGATCTAGACCTGATTTATACCTGGTTTAGACCTGGTTTAGATCTGATTTAGTCCTGGTTTAGATCTGATTTAGTCCTGGTTTAAACCTGGTTTAGACCTGGTTTAGATCTGATTTAGTCCTGGTTTAGACCTGGTTTAGACCTGGTTTAGACCTGGTTTAGACCTGGTTTAGATCTGATTTAGTCCTGGTTTAGACCTGGTTTAGATCTGATTTAGTCCTGGTTTAGACCTGGTTTAGACCTGGTTTAGATCTGATTTTGGCCTGGTTTAGACCTGGTTTAGATCTGATTTAGTCCTGGTTTAGACCTGATTTAGTCCTGGTTTAGACCTGGTTTAGATCTGATTTAGTCCTGGTTTAGAACTGATTTAGGCCTGGTTTAGACCTGGTTTAGACCTGGTTTAGACTTGGTTTAGACCAGGTTTAGACCTGGTTTAGACTTGGTTTAGATCTGATTTAGTCCTGGTTTAGACCTGGTTTAGACCTGATTTAGTCCTGGTTTAGATTTTGTTCTCCCTGTTGTACATAAGGTCTGTGTCTTCTTTCTTCAGCTCATTTGTCTCTCACTCTGCAGGACACTGGACACTTAAATCTTGACTTCACTGTGGAGAGACTCACATGTAGTGAAACACTGCTGCCACTAGAGGGCTACACATCAATACATGTCCAGGCCTGGAAATGAACTGGAGAATGTCTTTAACCTTTATCAAATATTGTTTTTTTGTGTTATTTAATTTTATGTAAAGGTCCTATATGACACAAAATAGACTCTTGTGAACTTTAAGTCATGTTCTAATGTTGTTTCCTCCTCAAAAACAGACCTGGAGTTGTGTTTTGTTTCATTCACACACGTTTGACTAACACTTTATTATGAGTCTGTAACATCTCCAAAGCTCATAATGTTATGTTCCACCTTGTGATGCCATGAAGTGATAGTTTTCAAGTTAACAGCTCCTTTTTTACCTTTAGTTCAGTAGAAATTGGCAACTCCAGGTCTGAAATGATCCAAATGATTCTAAAAATGAAGGTGTGCGGAGTTTAAAAACACAGTGGAGCACTTCCTGTATTACCACACAATGACATCACAAGGTGGAACAGAGTGTTTTCAGTTTGAGAGAAGAATCCAGCCTAAATATGCAGGTTTGTTTGTGTGTTAAACATGTGAGAATGAAACAGAACAATAGATCAGAAACAGTGAAATACGGGACCTTTAATGACGGCTGATTTCAAACTTTAAAAATTTATGAAAACAAAAAAGTCTTTTCATTTTCAAATCTGTTTATTTTTATATTGTTTTTGGTCAGGAAGGGTTAAGTGTTGATGCCACCGTGAATTAGTTTGACAAACACCATCTGCTCTGGGTTTTCAGCTCCAATGACAAAGTACAGAAGCCTTGTGGGATCAAAAGTCAAACTTTAAAATTCCCAGTGGATAAACACGGGCAGGTTTGGGCCTTTTGTTTAGTTTTATGTGTCAGATAAACGCACAAATGTGAAAGTGGGAATGAGAGTGTGGGAAAGTTTGGAAAAAAGGTTTGAAATAATTTGATATAGCCTTAAGTAATATAGAGTTATTTGAGTGTGTGTTTACTTAGACCGTGGCACATTTATCTGTTGCCAATTTGTGTGGCTTTTTTTAGCCCTCGTTGACAACCCAGCAACAAATCGTATTAAAACCCCCTGTCAATCAAAGTTATGTCTACAGAATGTCTACAGAATGATCAAATTAACTATACTCCAGACTCCTAATCCATGCTAACATGAACAAAACGCATAAATGCTTTGATTTAATGCAAAACAGCATCTTTTTGACTGAGTTTCAAGTGAGTTTAGAGTCCGTTTCAAGTGAGTTTAGAGTCCGTTTCAAGTGAGTTTAGAGTCCGTTTCAAGTGAGTTTAGAGTCCGTTTCGAGTGAGTTTAGAGTCTGTTTCGAGTGAGTTTAGAGTGTGTTTTGAGTGTGTTTAATGTGCATTTAGAGTCAATTTAGAGCGCATTTTGAGTGAGTTTAGAGTCCGTTTCAAGTGAGTTTAGAGTCCGTTTCAAGTGAGCTTAGAGCCTCTTTTGAGTGCATTTTGAGTGAGTTTAGAGTCCGTTTCGAGTGAGTTTAGAGTCCGTTTTGAGTGAGTTTCGAGTGAGTTTAGAGTCTGTTTCAAGTGAGTTTCGAGTGAGTTTAGAGTCCGTTTCAAGTGAGTTTCGAGTGAGTTTAGAGTCTGTTTCAAGTGAGTTTCAAGTGAGTTTAGAGTCCATTTTGAGTGCTTTTAATGTGCATTTAGAGTCAGTTTAGAGCGCGTTTTGAATGAATTTAGAGTCCGTTTCAAGTGAGTTTAGAGTGCATTTTGAGTGTGTTTAATGTGCATTTAGAGTCAATTTAGAGCGCATTTTGAGTGAGTTTAGAGTCCGTTTCAAGTGAGTTTCGAGTGAGTTTAGAGTCTCTTTTGAGTGCATTTTGAGTGAGTTTAGAGTCCGTTTCGAGTGAGTTTAGAGTCTCTTTTGAGTCCGTTTTGAGTGCATTTCGCATGAGTTTTGAGTGCATTATGAGTGCATTTCGAGCAAGTTTTGCGTGCATTTCGAGTGTGTTTTGAGTGCTTTTCGACTGCTTTTCGAGTGCGTTACCTTGGCTTGCAGCTGTCCAGCCTTGTTCATGCAGATATAATATTGACTCTTGACTCCTTTGATGGCCAGAATCCCTCCCTCCGAGACCGTCCTGATCTCCAGTATACCTGCAGACACACACAGATGGGACAGGGCTCTGATGAGACTCTTTGGGTCATTTATCTCCTTTAGTGAGCGGCTGGAGAGGATCTTTCAGCAGACCCTCCACTACTTTGGTCCTGGTCTGGTCTTGGTCTGGTCCTGGTCTGGCTCTGGTCTTGATCTGAGCGACTTTACATCTGGATCTTGGTCTTAGTTTTGGCCTAGAGTTGCAAGATGATCACACAATCAAAACTGAAATTACGATTTGAATGAAGACTGCAGTTATTTAGGTAACGTAATTTCTTCTGCAAACAAGGAAGTGCCCCGTGTTAGCGTACAATCTGCTAACGCTGTTGTTAAGACGTCTACAAAGGTGTTCTCAAACAGATGAGCTTATAGTGTGAGTTTATAAGTTCATATTTCATTCTTCAGTGGTGGTGGAAGTACAAGTAGTAAAGTACTGTATTTAAGTGGACATTTTTAGGTATCTGTACTTTACTTAAGTACATTTTACAGTGGATACTTTTTACTTTTACTTCAGTACATTTGAGAGCAGTATCTGTACTTTCTACTCCACTACATTTTTGAACAGGACTGAAAAGTAAAAAATACTTTTTGTATGATTTGAGGGGTTATTTTGACCATGTTCATGGAAACATCCTGACTAAAGTTTTCGAGTTCAAACTTCGGTTTTGAGCAAAACAGAAATAAATACACAAAATAAAAAAAATAAAAAATTTTAAATTAAGGCATTGATTTGTGTCGTTACTGTGACCAAAATATCTCATTTTAAATCAATATCACTACATTTAACACTAACAAAATAACAAATTTTGTGTCAAATACGTTTACGTTTCACTCTTTAAGTACATTTTTAAACAAGTACTTCAATACTTTTTTCATACTTTTACTTAAGTAGCAACACAGGCAAAAAGTTTTAAGATCGTCTGAAAACTCAAGATAAAAATACAAAATGGATTTAAAGAGCACATTTTCAGGAGCCTGTGATCAATCCGAGCTCATGGGTCTGTTTAAGAGTTTGATTTTACACAGAAACGTGAGAAACGGTTGGCTAATGCTAGCTAGCTTATGACTAATGTTATTTGTTTGCACTTGTTTAACAGCACAAATCAGCTCACCTGTTGTTGTTCCAGCTCAGTCAGTTCTTTATGATCAGATTATGTGAAAAAAAAAAACAGATTAAAGTCTAACAGAGCATCAGACAGAGCAGTGCCTCCATTTAGCTTCATTTCCGACTCAGGGCACTTTGTTTGAGACAGTCGACTATCAGTGCTGACTCTGTGTTTGTTTGTAAAAGAGTTTCTTAGTTCATCTTTACCTTTGTTACTCTTTTATTTAAACCCTGCACATTACATTTTGTTTAAATATTTAGACTTTCTACAGTCCTGTTCATTAAAATACTTCTTACTTTAGCATTTTCACAGTCTGTTTTTTGTGTTACGTCCCTGACCGTATACGAGCTGGGCTGTAAACCGATATCATCTGCAGAGTATCACTGCACATATCTGTCCGTCTTGTTCCTAGATCCCGGTTTAGTCTTAAGTCCGGGTCTATTTCCGGTTAAGTCCTGGGTCTTGGTCTGTGTGGCCTGGACAAACGCAGCGGTACCACATCTGTGAGGCAGATCAGAGCACTCCCCGGAGACAAAAGGAACAGCCTCCTCAGACTTTGCACGCCATGTTTAGACCGACGCAGAGTCTGGGGATCTGAGGCCGAGGGCTGAGGCGAGGTAAATAAAAGTCCTACAACAAGATGAACTGTTGGGTCTCGTGCAGCTTCTTACAAACGTATGGCACATGAACCTCAACGAGACGGTTTATCGGAATAATCGCAAGAAATCAAACACTGAAGTAGTCGTATAGTCGTGAAAACAGAAGAATATGGGACTATGGTTTGTGATGCTTCATGAAAAATACACGTAATAAGTAAATATGACCTCATCTACGACGTACGGCTTAAACTGGTTAATATTTGAGCTCCGTCAGGTCGTCTTCGTCTTTAATTTTAAGTTCAAAATGAGACTAAAAACCCATCTCTTCTCCCTGGCATTTAAAGGTCCAATATTACACGAAACTGACTCTCGGTGAGCGTTAAGACATGTTTTAATTCTGTTTCCTCCTCAAAAACCGACCTGGAATTGTGTTTTGTTTCATTCACACATGTTTGAGTCCCACTTTATTATTAGTCTGTAACATCTCCAAAGCTCAAAATGCTCTGTTCCACCTTGTGATGTCATGAAGTGGTAGTTTTCAAGTTAACAGCTCCTTTTACCTTTAGTTCAGAAGAGATAAGTGACAATTCCAGGTCTGAAATTATCCAAATGATTCTAGAAATGAAGGTGTGTGGAGTTTAAAAACAGTGGAGCACTGGAGTTTTTAAACAGTGGAGCACTTCCTGTATTATCACATGATGACATCAGAAGGTGGAACAGAGTGTAATACAACGGTTCTATCTCAGCTTGCCTCTACCAGTTCCAACAGTGTCCTTGGGCAAGACACTTGACTGTTCTTTTATGGTTTGTAGTGACTTTTTTTATTGTGTATTTGGTAAAACGCAGCAAAATGTCGAACCATCGTGTGACTAACGTGAAAGTAAAATTTAGTGAAATTTAAAGTGCATAATTTTACATAATACCTCCTCTTTAACTGACATCAGATCTTGTTGCTAAGATAAAGTTAATCATTAGCTTATCATTTACCAGACACACCTTGATTCTTCATATTTCGTTTGTAAATCCAAATTCCCTATTAAAACTGTTCTGTTCCACATCACTTGAATGTTTTGTTTACAGACTTCTGAGGGTCTGTGGTTGCAGTTCCTGTGGCGTTTGTGTCCTAATAGTGCCGTGGTCTGCCAGCTCTTAGGAGGACAGCAGAGGAAACGCTCCATTAGCCCTGGACTCTGACACTGAGCAGAGCTGTGAGGAGCTGTGAGGAGCTGTGAGGAGCTGTGAGCAAAGGCAGATGACAAACAGATGCTGTCGTCTGATGGAGGAATGCTATTTACGTGTGCTGATAAATGTGCTGTTTAAGGCTCTTTCCTGCGGCTCTCTGATACCTGGAAACACTGCTGCTTTTAGAATGTTTACACATTTGGGAACTTTCGAGGACGCTCTGAGGATGCTCTGGTTCGGTCTGGTTCGGTCTCTTAGGATGCTCTGTTTCGGTCTGGTTTGGTCTCTGAGGACGCTCTGTTCAGTCTCTGAGGACGCTCTGTTCAGCCTCTGAGGAGAGTCTGGTTCAGTCTCTGATGACGCTCTGGTTCGATCTCTGAGGACGCTCCGTTCGGCCTCTGAGGAGACTCTGGTTCGGTCTCTGAGGACGCTCTGGTTCGGTCTGGTTCGGCCTCTGAGGACGCTCTGGTTCGGTCTGGTTCGGCCTCTGAGGACGCTCTGGTTCGGTCTGGTTCGGCCTCTGAGGACGCTCTGGTTCGGTCTGGTTCGGCCTCTGAGGACGCTCTGGTTCGGCCTCTGAGGACGCTCTGGTTCACCCTGTGAGGACACTCTGGTTCGGCCTCTGAGGATGCTCTGGTTCGCCCTGTGAGGACGCTCTGGTTCGGCCTCTGAGGATGCTCTGGTTCAGTGTCTGATGACCTTCTGGTTCGGCCTCTGAGGACCCTCTGGTTCGGCCTCTGAGGACCCTCTGGTTCGGCCTCTGAGGACGCTCTGGTTCAGTCTCTGAGGACGCTCTGGTTCAGTCTCTGAGG
Organism: Periophthalmus magnuspinnatus; assembly: GCF_009829125.3. Lineage (NCBI taxonomy): Eukaryota > Metazoa > Chordata > Actinopteri > Gobiiformes > Gobiidae > Periophthalmus > Periophthalmus magnuspinnatus. Next base: position 4,235,660 of record NC_047128.1, on the reverse strand, counting down.
ACGCTCTGGTTCAGTCTCTGAGGACGCTCTGGTTCAGTCTCTGAGGACGCTCTGGTTTGGTCTCTGCATCAGGAGCTGTTGTTGTAGTTGGTAAAAATCTCGACTCAAGGGTGGGTTGTGTAGCCTGGCAAATCCAGACTCCGATCTCTTTGTACTTTTTGTTCAGATTAATATCAGTCTGGTCCTCACGCTCTGTTACGCCTCGAGTCGGACCAAATGGGATTGTGTAATCAGATTTGTTTTTTGTTTTATGTCCACATTAAATAAATAGGAAAAAACATAATATTTTTCTTTTTTCCTCTGTGTTTTATGTGGATGGACTTTGCTTGTCCCTAATTGGCTAATCCACCTGTCAATCATGCCCATTTGAAAACAAGGAGATTCAGCAGTGACGAGGCTCACAAGTATTGAAGAAGTGCATGTTCTGTATTTCAAGAGCTGTAAAAATAACAGTAAATTATTTCAAAACGATATTACTCAAGTAGAAGTAGTAAGGATTAAATCATATCTGAGGAAATAAAAATGTTCAGCTCATTAATATTTCCGTGAGAATAGTAACCAGAACGTTTACTCAAGTAAGAGCTCTGTAAAGTGTCTGAAAATATGAGACTGAGTGAATGTTACTCTGCACTTTTGTGTATCCAGACATTCACCTTTATACTTCAGACCCACACAGAGTAAATGTATATGTGCCTGCTCTACATCAGGATCATTGTATCTGTCCCAGCGGCAGCTCAAACACACAGAGCCGTACAATAGAGTAATAATAGAAAAGGTCTAACAAAAGTCTCAGTGCAGCTCAAAGGCAGGGCCAGCTGATCAAATGTCAGGGCAATTTAAGGAGAGTGACAGCCCTCAGGACAAAAGTGTCACAGCAGCTTCCAGGGGGGAGCCAGGTGAATGTCTCTCTCTACTCTATCATTTCAGTCGCTGATGAGTTGGGACATTCCCTCAAGTGTTTCCTCTGCAACAGCCTCTGCCATATTTGCTTTAGGAAGTCTGTTGCATTTGTGTAAAATTCTGTACCATTTCAAAGCTAGCTGGATAGCTAACTTTATGCAGGGTCGCCATGGACACAGGAAAAACAAACAGCTCAAATCACACAATCCAACAGCCCTCAACGTCCGTCTAAACGTTGAACCCAACAAACTGCACTTCTTAAAAAAAAAAAAAAAAAATGCAGAAAGGATTTTAAAAGTTTAAAAACTGCTCAGTGTGCCAGCCAGTCAGCCACAAGAGCAGCCAAATATGATCATGACAACCACATAGTACTTACCGTATTTTCCAGATATAGAGGATAGTCACACTTTTTTCATAGTTTGGCCGGAAAATTCTGTAATAGGGTTCATTTGTCAATTTCCAAACCCTCAACACATCTACACTAGACCAGGGGTGTCCAAACTGTGGCCTGGGGACCAAATACAACCAGTTTATACGAGCCCTCAGACCTTCTGCTGAAGCACATAAGTAAATTCTAACCTCAACGTCACATTACATTGAGATACAGACCTGTACTTCAGTCTTATAAAGGTACAGCAGCCCTGTGGAAACTAAAAATGCTTCATTTGATTCATATACAGAACTGACTGGTGCACTCGACCCAAAAGCCAAAAAGGTGAAGTGACTCTGGACTCAAACGCCAGTGAAAATATCCAATAATATCCACGGTTATCTATGAACGCGGCAACTGCGCTCCAGACAATGTGCCCTGGGCCAAGAGCGGAACCATTCTGGAAAAACAAATATAATTATGACAAGCATTGTACTTGAAACTGACTGGAGACTGAAATGTGAACTGCTAAACTAATTCAAACATCTCACGCATTTCAGAACATGTTTGTAGAGATCTGAACTACAGTTTACACAGACGGACAGGGTATTTTGTTGCCTGCAGAGAAAATTATGTTACTAATGATGATTTTGATTTAATTCCACATAACGTGCAAGTCTCAAAAGAAATATCAATATCCAACAATATCCCAAAACGATTAAGTTTATGTACTGCCTTTAGTTTAAACATATCTGTCAGCAGACTGAGGAGTTCAGCGCTTTAAAAAACAAAACTTACAACACTTAAATCGCCTTTTGTGAAAAACAGTGGTTCAACTCCCAAGGATCTTGACTGGGACTCCCTAAATTAATAATAATAATAACAATAACAACAACAACAACAATAATCTCTGTAAAATATGTAATAAAATAAATAAATAAATAATAATAATAATAATAATAATAATAATAATAATAATAATAATCTCAGTAGAAATAAATAAATAAATAATAATAATAATAATAAATCAGACTTATATAGTGCTTTTTTGGACACTTAAAGGGACTTTCTCAGTATTTTGTCTGGGGGCGGGGCTTAGTGTTTCATGTCAATCAAAGCAAACTAACTGCTCTGTGCTGTGTTTCCGTGGAGAGTTCATTTCAGCAGAAGTGATTACATTGAATGTTAAGGTTCAGAGACATTTGCCGTATTTTTGCGATCCGTTAAATACAGTTAACTGATTCTTTTATGTATATTTCAGTTTTCAGGCCTTGTTTGCAAACCTGCTCCTAAACGTAACCTTGATCTTAATCCTTAACCTGATTGTGAAAAAATTGTTAAATATATTGTCAAAAATCATCATTTAACCACTAACACAAAGAGTCTTTGGTTTGGCAGAACTGTGTTTGGGGTAAATTGGAGCCTCTGACGCATCAACGGAAAGTAAAGGAGAAGCTTTTTGGTATAATTTAGGTCTAAATTCACTTTGTCTTGTCAAAATTCTGTTTTTAGACTTGGCAGCTCAGGTGAAAAGGAAAAGGATTTTTCAGTCTTAAATGATTTTTAAAGGTGAGACAAAAAGTTCAGACCACAGACATGAGGAGAATTGGATGATATTTAAGCACAGACCGCAGTGGCATATGGCAGCGAAGAGACCGCACACCACAAGCTAAGGAGACGCTAAAGTGTTCCACAGATCAGAGCATCGTATTTCTACTTTAGATACACGTAAAAACTGTGTTATTATTATTAGTGAAATGTGTTGAAGTAGTTCAGATAAATGCTTTTATTGCACAGAAGACTAGAGATAATTTGCTCGATTTAGGAGTAGTTTAGCTTAAGAGTACTATTACTGTGTAAATATTAATAAAGTACAGGCAAAATGTCTTTAAAACTCCATGTAACAGCACAACACACTTCTATTTTAGTTTTTTTGGGTTTTTTTTTTGCAAAAGAACACATTGTAATTATTAAGTTCTATTGTCAAGAAGCTAATTCAAATTTACACATCGATTTTACAAAAAAAAAAAAAACAATTTGAATCTTTTTTTTCTTTTCATTTTTTTTCCAGACAGTAAGATATTTTTGGTATTACACATTCTCCTTCCATGTCCTGGCTGTGAATTTGAAAGACATTTTGAATTCACACTATTACTTCCCATAGACTTCAGTGTAAGTTTCCATGTGATGAATCCCTGTTGTTTTTCTGTTTGGTGGTTGCTAAAAAGATCTTACGCACTTATGATCTAACATGAGATTATGTAACAGTGAAGACGAATGATTTTCAAATGACACTGATGACAGAGCTCGTCCCATTGGCTCGTCCCATTGGCTCGTCCCATTGGCTCGTCCCATTGGCTCATCTCATTGGCCCGTCCCATTGGCTCATTCTGCTTTTAACAGTTTGTGTTTGGTCCGACAGGAATTATGGAAGGATTTATGTTCGGTTTATCTATAATAAACAACCTGAATATCTTTGCCGTTTAACCTGGGGTGGATGAAGTACTCAAAAATACTTAAATTGTAAAATATATAGATAAAAATAAGTAAAAAATACAAAAAAATAAATACATAAAAAGCACAGATACAGAGGCAAAACGTTACTCAAGTAAAAGTAATGTATCACATGAAAAATTCTACTTGAGTAAAAGTATTAAGTACTTGTTTAAATATGTACTTTTAGAGTAAAAAGTAAAAGTATTTCACACAAGTGTTGTTCATTTATTAAAGCGTAAATGTAGAGATATTGATTAAACATTAGACATATTTTGTTCAACAGTAACAAATCATTTTTTTCTTTTGAATTTTATGTATTTATTTTTTGCTCAAAGTTGAAGCTTGAACTCGAGAACTTTATTCTGGTTGTTTCCAAGAACATGGTAAAAATAACCCCTCAAACCATATGAAAAGTACTTTTTACTTTTCAGTCCTGTTCAAAAATGTAGAAGTAAAATGTAGTAGTAGAAAGTACAGATACTGCTCTCAAATGTAGTGAAGGAAAAGTCAAAAGTACCACTGTAAAATGTACTTAAGTAAAGTAGAGATACCTCAAAATTCTACTTCAGTACAGTACTTTACTACTTGTACTTCGTTCCCTTCCTCCTCTGGGTTTAACTGCAGGAGACTTGTCAAAAAGATCAAAACTCAGATACGAATCAAGACTAAAACTTGGATCAAATCTAGATCTCATTTGAAAACTCACATGTGTTTAGTTTAAAGCTTCACACTGAGAACTGGAACAGAAGTAAATCAAATAAAACTATTAAAATAAATGCCAGAGTGGACAAGGTGCACTCTTAAACATTTAAAGCTGCACTAAGTAACTTCTTGGAAGAACGTCCACCACCTGCTTGTCACCATGGAGATGATATTGCCTTGCCAAGATTGTCCCACAGTGTGTCATTAAACGTATCAATGTTGCATTTACTAAATTACAGGCGTTGGCGTTGCTCAAACATGCATCCTCACTGTAAGCGGGGCCGTTTAATGCCATACTGTGGAACATTCTAGGTAAACCAGAAACATCTCCATGACGACAAGACGGTGACGGACCACAAAGTTACATCATCCATCCTTAAAGGTTTCATATTACACTATTCTCTAATCTGTTTTAACACACAAACAAACCTGCATATTTAGGCTGAGTTCTTCTCTCAAACTGAAAACACTCTGTTCCACCTTGTGATGTCATCATGTGGTGATACAGGAAGTGCTCCACTGTGTTTTTAAACTCCACACACCTTCATTTCTAGAGTCATTTGGATCATTTCAGCCTTGGAATTGCCAAAACTTGACTGAACTAAAGCTAAAACGTAGCTGCTAACTAACTGAAAACTACCACTTGATGACATCACAAGGTGGAACAGAGCGTTTTGAGCTTTGGAGATGTAGACAGACATGTGTGAATGAAACAAAACACACAAAACAATATGTAAATCAACACGCTGGAAAGACGGCATTCGGAAAATCCCAAATATTCCCTTGGTTTTCCTTCTCCGTTCATTCCTGCAGCCTAAACCATGGAGATTTATGGCATATATATCTAACCCACAGCATTGTCTTCAAAGGCCCTGGTCCGATCCCGGAGAGCGTCTCGCGTGCTATCGTCAGCCACATATGGGTGTATCTATTTAACTGTCTCTGTCTCTGCCAATCGTTGCACAACTCTCTTTTCCATCAAATTTGAGGCATTTTCCCTGTTCGTGCCAGCATTCCTGCCCCGGCCGCACGCTCTGATCGTCGGACACGATTAGCGTCTGAAAACATCCTCGCTACGGCATCTAAATAAAAGAGCGAGTTGCAAATATGCTCTGTTTACTCTGCGCAGAAAATAGCTCCGATCTGATAAGCCGGGGTTACATGTGTTTGTGCTATGTTTATCCTGCTACTGCTAAATGCTAACTCATGGGGAATGTTGTTTTCACATTGTACACATTGCTACTGTGTGAATACGATTAAAACGAGATCATGTTTACAGCTAGAGGAGAGGACAAAATGGGGAATATTGTAGGTTCAGGAGCAGTTTTTATACTGTAGAGTCTCACTGAAGCATCAAAACTATGAACGACACATGTGGAACGTAGTAAACAAACCAAAAAAATAAACTCAAAATAGCTCCAAACTTGTTTTAGATTGAAATAATAATAATAATATCTCCAGAGTTGAAAGGAAAAGCTCTCGATTTACCCTCTACTACCCTCAGCTATGGTCATGAGCTCTGAGTAATGACCGAAAGGACAAGATCACAGATACAAGCGGCTGAAATGGGTTTCCTCTACAGGTGGAGGTCTACTGGACGCCTCCCTAGAGATGAGACATGTCCCACTGGGAGGAGGCCCCGGGGACACACTGAAGGGGACTGTGTCTCTCTGCTGGCCTGGGAATGCCTTGGGGTCCCACCAGAGGAGCTGGAGGCTGTGTCTGGGGTGAGGGAAGTCTTAGAGTTCCTGCTTAGACTGCTGCCCCCACGACCTGGCTCTGGATAAGAGGAAGAAAATTGATGGATGGTCTTTTTTTCTCGTAAGCAGCCATTTTTGTTTTGATATGGACAGACTATGCATGTCCCTCATTGGCTAATCCACCTGTCAATCATGCCCATTTGAACTTGGGAAGATTCGCCGGTGTCCAGACTCACATCATAAAGTACTGAAGAAGAAGTGTGTGTTCTGGATCCCAGGTGAGGTGGCAGGAGCTTAACCTGGCAACTATGGACTTTAGGCAGACCAGTACTTTGCATCGTTGACTCCCAAACCCTTTTACCTCATCACAGCAAGAAGGTTCTGGGTTAAACTCCCCATGAGGCAGATTCTTCAACATCAACAACGTGGTTTAAAGTTCAGATATGGGTTGATTATTGCTAAGGTTAGAACATTTGTGATTAAGGTTAGGATCAGTTTTCAGAAGATTAAGAGAATGTAATGTGTAATATTCCTACAAATAATTGAAATCCAAAATGTATGTAGCTGTGTGGTGGATTTTGGTTTGCCGTATTAAGAAAAACAGCTCTTATAACGCTATAGAGAACTAAGATATTTCTAAAATTCTGTGCTACATATAAAATATTGTCTTGTGTTTTATTTGCAGAGAAAAAGATGGTTGTCTGAGATGGATTTCACCGACCCAAACCAGGAACGAAGCTCATGATCACCCACAGCGTTCAGCTCCAGTCACATGAAGCTCATCAACGCTAGCAGTTATAGCGGCTAATTTGGAGTTGCACATTTGGAAATCTGACCACGAGTATCATAGCAACCAAAGAGCCATTCTGGAGCGAGGCTGTTGAAGGTAACGCCCCTTCCCGTCCGCACTACTGGTTTAGCAGGGAGCGGGCGTTTAGCAATGCTGTCAATCAAACCTGTTGCTAACGCTAGTTGCAGCACTTGTCTGTCATTAATGTTCATATCTTGATTTACAGCCACAATAGTGAAATAAAAACTTCAGGATCATGGAGAGTGGGTTACTACGAACATTTAAGACCAAAATGATGAGTCTGACAGCAGCAGGTACAAATTGAGGACACAGTTTTTCAATAGAAAGTGAATTGAAGCCAGAATCGAGAAGCGTGCCCATGATCACTTCCTGTTCATCCATTTATATAAACAGTCTATGGCCACAACGCCAAAACATCAACTTCTGATACTCCAGCAGAACATAACTATAATCCATCACCTTCAGATAAGACCACAAACTACTAAGCTAGTTCCCCACTGTTTTGGTTTGTTATGCTAAAGTGAAAGTAAAAAATTTCCGGTGCTTCAGTGTGTTTATTTGTGCTGCGCAGAGAAAATTAGCCAGCGGAGTTTGTAGCTTGTCTAAAAATCTAATACTCAGCGTAAACGAGATGTCTGTTATCTTTGTTTACCAAAAGTGAGGTTAGGTATGATAGCCGTTTATGCTAGCAATTATAGCTGTAAAGTTTAAAGCTAATGCTAAACTACTGACACAGCTGAACGTCTCTTAGCAACACCTTCACACCTCTTTGGTTTTGGTTTTTTAGGACCATAGACAGACAGACTGACTCAATGTCTCTCTATTTTGTTGAACTTTGACACAGGAACTGTTAATTCAAGACCTACATCTAAAAACAGACCAGAAAATCCCCAAACTGGACAAATCAGTGTCATTTTACCGTTTTAAATCGACCTGTGCAGATATTTGTTTTGTTTTTGTTTGTATTGTTGTGTATTTGAACAGGGTGCTCATGAAAAAGAGAGTCTGGTCTCGTTGGGTTCTCCCTGAGCAAATAAAGACAAATGAAAAACAGTTAGTGTGACTCAGCCCCTCTTCCTGGAGTCTGACCTTTGACCCCTGACCAGAGTCTTTTGCAGGTCACTTTTGGACGGTATTTGAGTTGAAAAGGCCACAGTCTCCACCTGCTGTGTGTTCCCCCTCGGCCGCCCTCCAACACACCACTTTGTCCAGTCACACCTCCGTTATTCCCTTTCCCGCTCTCTCACGCTCATTTCCCCTCCTTCTCTTTGTCTCCCACTCTTTCTTTCTCTCTGTTTATACCTCTTTCTCTCTTCCCTCTCCGCTCTCACCCTCTCTCTTCTCTAGCTCCACTCCATCTGTCACTTCTCTCTCCACCCTCTTCGCCTCTCCCCCTCTCCCACCCATTTCTTCTTTCTCCTCCTCCCCCTTCCTCATTCTCCCTCGCTCCTCCCCCTCTCTCCCTCTCCATCTCTTCCTCTCATCCTCTCTCTCTCTCTTCCTCTCCTGCCCTCTCTCTGTCTCTCTTTTCCTCTCTTTCTCCCCTCTCCCTCCTTCCCTCCCTCCCTCCCTCTCTCTCTTCCTCCCCCATCTCTGTCTCTTACTCTTTCTCTCCACCTCCTATCTCCCTATCTTTTCCTCTCTTTCTCTCTCCACCCCCCCTCCCTGTCTCTCCCTTTCTCTCTCTCTTCCCTCCCTCTTCCTTCACTCTCACTCCCTCTCTTCCTACCCGTCTCCCTCTCTCTCTCTTTTCCTCTCTTTCTCCCTCCACCCCCCATCTCTCCCTTTCTCTCTCTCCCTCTCCCTTCACTCTCCCTCCCTCTCTTCCTCTCTCCCCCTCTCTTTCTCCCCGTCTCCCTCTTGCTCTCTCTCTTTTCCTCTCTTTCTCCCTCCAATCTCTCTCCCTCCCCCTGTCTCACTCTCGCTCTTCCTCTCTCTCCCCCCTTCTCTCTTTCTCCCTCTCTCCCTCCACCCCCCCCCTCTCTCTCTCTCTCACGCACTTCCTCTCCACTCTCTCTTTTTGCTGGCAGAGCTCTTTCAGAGTATCTTTCTTCTGATTAATGGAGGTGATTAGTTGAAAATGAAGAAGTGATTTTATTTATAGCGTCGTTTGGGGACGAGTGAGTTTCACATCACAAACTCTGACGTGTCACTTCTTCTTCTTCTTCTTCTCATTCACAGTTCATTTATTCTGTTTACATTCTGTTCCTTCTGTTGCCATAGCCGTCCTGGGGCAGACTGACGGAGGTGTGACTGCCAGACCCTTGTCACACTTAAACTAAAACATGTCTGGACCAAGAGCCCAACAACAATATTTTGCACAAAGTTGAACTAGAACTAGAACCACAAACCTTCTCAACATTGTCCAATCAGAGAGCAGAATGAGTGTCACATGACTCTCTCATTTGTGTTGCCAGTTCCAAAGCTGAAATCCAGTTATTTTAAATCTAAAACGCCTCTGATCTGAATGGCCACTCTCTAAACCCCAGAAGAACAATCATGGCCCAGTGCTAGTGCAGCCTGTGCAGCTCAGGGAGGGACGTCTGGAGGTTCTGAACATGAGGCCTGTAAATAAAGTGAGACTGAGACACACCTGGATGTGTCTCTATCTGCAGGTTAAGGATCTGGCAACACAGGTTCAGTTTTAAAACAGCAGATTCCACACAGTTCCTTATCACTTAAAGGGCCCATGTTACACTATTTTCTGATCTGTTCTAATGTTGTTTCCTCATCACAAATAGACCTGGAGTTGTGTTTTGTTTCATTCACACATGTTTAACACACAACCACTCAGAAAATGCTCTGTTCCACCTTGTGATGTCATCAGCTGGTACAGGAAGTGCTCTACTGTGTTTTTAAACTCCACAAACCTTCATTTCTAGAATCATTTGGATCATTTCAGCCACTGGAACTGCCAATTTTCTACTGAACTAAAGGCAAAAGGTAACTGCTGACTTCAGAAAAACTACCACTTGATGACATCACAAGGTGGAACAGAGCATTTTGAGCTTTGGAGATGTCACAGACTAATAATAAAGTGTTACTCAAACGTGTGAATGAAAAAACACAACTACAGGTCTGTTTTTGATGCAATAACAACTTAAAGCTCACGAGAGTCTATTTTGGTTAATGTAGGACCTTTAAATTACATAATTTGGGGAAAATAATCAAAATTGGATCGATCTAAAAATATCGGCAGATCTTCTCGTCCATTGCTTTGGATTCTAAACATCGGCCATGAAAAAACCCATATCCATACACCCATAATGCCATACCTGGTCTACCTTTAGGAAAAAAATAATGACGTTAACATCTGTGCGGTTAAATTTCAGCACAAAAAAATGAAGTAAATGGATCCAAATGGTCAAATATTATCCCAACGACCCAATCTAGGTAGGTAGGTAGAAGGTAGCAGCATTAAAACATGACTTAAAGCTAGCAAGCGTCCATTTTGTGTAATATCGGCCCTTTAATAAACCCAGCGGCGTGTCTTACTGTAGCAGTTGGTGGGGTCCTGCGTCCCCGTGATGTTCCCGCCGTCATCGATGCTGAGGAACCACTGCGTCCGGCTGAAGAGCTGTCGGATGCGCACGTCTCCGCCCTCCATGTAGTCGTAGTTACGAGTGTGCCGTTCGTGTTTGGAGCAGTTCATGATGGCCGCCAGTTGCTCGGGGCTACAGTCGCCAGAGCCCAGACGCACGCTGCCCAAAAGGAACAGAACATGGAGGTACAGGCCGGAAAACACGCGCTGGAGCTGACATGTGTGCATCCATTTGCGCATTATCATACACTGCAGTGGAGGTCATCGAGAAACATAATGGAAATCAGCCTATGTCCTCTGCAGCAGTTTGACCCTTGACCCCCCCCCGGGAAGTGAAGAACGTTTGAGTGAGCGATGCTGGAGCTGCTGTTTGTCAGTGGACGTCTTCTTCTTCTGGTGTTTAAGACTCTGCTCACTTCAATCACTTCAGTATTTATGGTTTAGTCCTGGTTTAGCTCTAGATTAGTCCTGGTTTAGTTCTGGTTTAGACCTGGTTTAGTCTTGGTTTAGTTCTGGTTTAGATCTGGTCTAGTCCTGGTCTAGTCCTGGTTTAGTCCTGGTTTAGTCTTGGTTCAGTCCTGGTTTAGTTCTGGTTTAGTCCTGGTTTAGATCTGGTTTAGTCCTGGTTTAGTCCTGGTCTAGTCCTGGTTTAGTCCTGGTTTAGACCTGGTTTAGACCTGGTTTAGTCTTGGTTTAATCCTGATCTAGTTCTGTTTCAGTCCTTGTTTAGTTTTGGTTTAGTTCTGGATTAGTCCTAGTTTAGACCCAGTTTAGTCCTGGTTCATTCCTGGTTTAGTCCTGGTCTAGTCCTGGTTTAGTCCTGGTTTAGTCCTGGTCTAGTCCTGGTCTAGTCCTGGTTTAGTCCTGGTCTAGTCCTGGTCTAGTCCTGGTCTAGTCCTGGTTTAGTCCTGGTCTAGTCCTGGTCTAGTCCTGGTTCACTCCTGGTTTAGTCCCGGTTTAGTCCCGGGTTAGTCCTGGTCTAGTCCTGGTTTAGTCCTGGTTTAGTCCTTGTCTTTAGTTATTAATGACGTTATTCCTCGGTTTAGACTTGTGTGAATTCTTGGCGTCTTTTAGAGTTTCAAAATGATTCTTTCGTTGCCAGATATTTTCCCCAGTTCTATCAGCTCATAAAAAAGTGTAAAACTGTCAAAAAAGTCAAAAAAGTAAAAAAAAAGAACTCCAAAAAGCCAATTCTGCGTGCTGGTCCAGGACGTTATTCCGGCAGGTTATCCCAAGGTCATATTCCAATTTGGGATGTCATAATGATCCGATTCGGGAGCGGTAACCCAACACGTCACTAGAAGGAATGCAGGAGACATGTGTTATTCTGTGGTAAACAAAAGCCGTGATCGTGTTACTGCCATTGAGAAAACATGTCCTGATGTTCACACATGCATTCACACGCAACACAAGCAACACACACAACACACGGCAACGCACAAGCAACGCACAAGCAACGCACAAGCAACGGCGAGACTTAAAGGACCGATACGACACTAAAACGGACTCGTGTGAGCTTTAAACCAGGTTAGAATGTGTTTAACTCCTCAAAAACAGACCTGGAGCTTTGTTTTGTTTAATTTATTATTGTTTTTTTGACATCTCCAAACTTCAAAACGCTCCGTTCCACCTCGTGATGTCACATAGTGGAAGTTTTCCAGTGAGCGGCTCCTTTTACCTTTAGTTCATTGGCAGAAGGTGATGAAGTACGAGTAGTGCCACCGGTTTGTCATCGCTGGAGATGTTTCTGGTTTGCCTGGAATGTTCCACAGTATGGCATTAAACTTATTCGTCGACAAGCAGGTAGCATCTCTGCGGAGAGGCGGCCCCGCTTACAGTGAGGATGCATGTTTGAGCAACGCCCACGCCTGTAGTCCAATAAACGCAACATGGATACGTTTAATGTCATACTGTGGGACATTCTTAGCAAGGCAATATCATCTCCATGGTGACAAGCAGGTGGTGGATGTGCTACCAAAAAAGTTACATAATGAATCTTTAAATATTTAAAAGTGCAGAGAGATTTATTTCTGTTCCAGTTCTCAGTGTGAAGCTTTAAACTAAACACATGTGAGTTTTCAAATGAAGATCTAGATTTGATCCAAGTTTTAGTCTTGATTCGTATCTGAGTTTTGATCTTTTTGACAAGTCTCCTGCAGTTAAACCTAGAGGAGGAAGGGAAGTACAAGAACAAGTAGCAAAGTACTGTACTGAAGTAGAATTTTGAGGTATCTGTACTTTACTTAAACTGGATATTTTTTTTTACTTTTTCTTCACTACATTTGAGAACAGTATCTGTACTTTCTACTGCACTACATTTTTGAATAGGACTGAAAAGTAAAAAGTACTTTTCATATGATTTGAGGGGTTATTTTTATCATGTTTGTGGAAACATCCTGAATAAAGTTCTCAAGTTCGAGCTTTGGCTTTGAGCAAAACAAAAATAAATACACAAAAATCATGAGAAAAATTAAGAAATTGATTCGTATTGTTTCTGTTGAGCAAAATATCTTATCTTATATCTTATTTTTAATCGATATCACTACATTTACACTTTAACAAATGAACAACACTTTTACTTTTTACTCTTAAATTACATTTTTAAAAAGGTACTTAATTACTTTTGTAATACTTTTGTTTGTGACGAGGAAACAACATTAGAAGTGTGATATGTGTCGCCTGTTTGCCTGAAATGTTCCCCAGTCTGGCATTAAAATGGTCTATTCTGGTTGCATACCCACCAGATCTGTGGAAAGGCGACCCTGAGTATGAAAAAATGTTCTTCAAAGCACACTTTACTTTTGAGCAATAGATAATGATTCTGGTGAAGGTGTGTGGAGTTTAAAAACACAGTGGAGCACTTCCTGCATCACCACATGATGACATCACAAGGTGGAACAGAGTGTTTTCAGTTTGAGAGAAGAACTCAGCCTAAATCTGCAGGGTTTTAAGTAAAATGGGCCGTTTAAGTCGCCATTTTGAGCTGTTAAACCAGAACAAGAAATTGAAATTCACTTTTGTTTTGCTGTGTCAATAATAATCACGAATATTGAATAACGTATGGTATTAAATTTATCTATCTCCATGGAGACAAGACAAGCAGGGGGACATTACCAAGCCACATTACAGGTCACGTCTGTGGAGAGGCGACCTCGCTCACAGTGAGTAAGCAATGCGTGTTTTCCAAGGCATTTTTACACCTGTATTTAAATGTTTGATAAGTTTAACGCCATTCTGCGAAACGAGGATGTAGTGGACCCCCTCACTAGAAAAGTTACACAGTGCAGCTTTAAATTTAGATTAGAACTTTAAATGAAAGATATGCCTAAGTTTGTGGTCACTTTTTGAAATCCTACGTGTATCTTGGAGTTGTTTTATTTCCGAATTACGTCTTGTATCGATATTATGCAAGAAAAGTTATTTTAATAGAACTGGTTTTACAAAATCGACCCCCGAGACTCTTTTTGGCAGTGTGCTACGGAAGAGAGAAGCTGTCAAATGTTATGTAAATGTTCACAAGATATAGTTTGAGTTAAGTTCCACAAGATTTCGTAGTTTTTTTTTTTCAAAGTACTTTCCCAGATTTGGTTTATGTTGATGCTTAAACAGAAGCAAAAACACAGGAAAAGGAGCCAAAATAAATCTGTCATTCTGCCTCATTTCCAAAAAACTTTGAATGTTTGGAAATGTCTGAGTCACAGAAATCGAGCTGTCGTCTGCAGCTTCTCTGAGATTGACTCCAGTCTGACACATTTAAACACGTGTATATAACAAAACACAACTTTTTTTAGAAGGTTTTTTATTTTTTAATTTACAAAAGTTGCGGAAATCTCACAATGGATTTTATATTTTTCCATGTTTTTTTTGTTGTTTTTTTTTTTAACTTAAACAAATCAGGCATTCTATATTTAAATACTTTTATATATATTTAGATTTTTATTTATTTATTTTACAAAGTTTTGGAAATCTCACAATGGATTTTATATATTTTGCAACTTTATCTCAATTTAAACAAATCATGCACTCTTTATATATATACTTTTTCTTCAAAATCGCTTATTTTTTATTGCTTTTTTAAAAAATGTATTTACAAATTTGCGGAAATCTCACAATGAATTTTAGATTTTTGCATCTTTACCTCAGCTTTAAACAAATTACACATTCCAAATACGCTCTTTACATACTTTTTTTACATACTTTTACATCAAAATCTAAAAAAAGTATAGACAAAAACTGCTGTATTCTGTAAACTCCAATACAACTTTAAACTTAACTTAAAAATTCATCAACTGTTTGTCTGCCCGAAATATGAATTAAAATAAAGTTTGCTTCAAAAAACCAACTCATAAAGACAATATTCCAAATCCTGAAAGTCATTTTTACTTACACAATATTTGAATAAATCCAGAAGTTGTCCCAAATCCGCTCGTGTTTGTTTCCAAAGTGCAGCGTTAAAGCCCAGTCCCCTGCAGTACAGTGAAATCCCACAGACGTTGAGATCCAGACGACTCGTGCATCCCCTTCCCCGCTCTGCCCCTCTCTGCTCTGATAAATGCCTCCCGCTGACCTCACTTTGGGGCAATTAGAGCGGGACCAGTCAGATGTGTCGTGCTGGGATGGGGCACACCTCCTTCTCCTGCCTCCTCCTGTCACTCAGCCCCCAGACATGAGAGGGAGCTATAAACGCCCAGAAATAGAGGGACGTCCTTGGTATGCACTCCTAAATACCTCAATATTTGCATACTCGCTCAGTCCAGAGGCTGCTGTCCTCCTGGAACAGTCAAATCTGTAACTCACTCCACGTACTTACTGTGAGTACTTCTACTTATTCTGGTACAGTTACTTTTTCATTTGGGCATGGCAGTACTTCATCTGCAGCTCCTACAGTGTGAGCGTGTGTGAGAAATAAACAAAAATAAAGCTGTTTATAATTATAGCTCATGTTTTTTTGTTTTTTTTTCTCACTATAATAAAACGCGACTCTGTGTAAAAGTATTCAAAGTACTCAGAACACAGTACTCACAGTACTTACAGACCATGTAACAGGATCAGTACTCTGTAATTAAATACATTTTCACCGTCTGTAAATACTACAAAGCCACGACTGTTAAAACGTCACTGCTCTGTCTGTTTAAAGGAGAAATATGGAACTGTTCTGCTGTATTGTGTATGTGTTACCATGGAGATGCTATTGCCTTGAATGTCCCACAGTATATTATCTTTCTTTCTATCTTTCTAACTTTCTGTCTATCTATCTATCTTTCTATTTTTCTTTCTTTCTATTTTTTTCCATGTATCTTTCTATCTTTCATTTATCTATCTTTTTTCTATTTTTCTTTCTTTCTATTTTTTTCTATCTTTCTGTCTTTCATTTATCTATCTTTCTTTCTGTCTTTCTATCTAGCTTTCTTTCTATTTTTCTTTATATCTATCTATCTATCTATGTATCTATCTATCATTCATCTATCTAGCTTTTTTCTATTTTTCTATATATTTTTCTTTACATCTTTCTATCTTTCAGTCTTTCTATTAAGCTTTCTTTCTTTCTATCTATCTAACTTTCTATCTTTCTTTTGATCTATCTGTCTATCTTTCTTTCTATATATTTTTCTTCCCATCTTTCTATCTTTCAATCTTTCTCTCTCTCTATCTATGAACGTTCTATCCATCTATTTGTCCCATTTACAGTTGAAATCTGAAGTTTACACACACTATATAAAAAGACACGCATTTTTTCTCACTGTCTGACATAAAATCAAACTAAACTTTTCTTGTTTTAGGTCAATTAGGATTAATAAAATTATTTTTATTTCCAAAATGCCAGAATAATAAGCGAATGATTTTTTAGACATTTTTTCATGGCTGTTTTCAAAGTCAGAGGTTTACATAGATTTCATTAGTATTTGGTCCCATTGCCTTTAAACTGTGTGACTTGGGTCAAACGTTTTGGATCGTTTCACAAACAAAATATCTGGCAGGAATTTTGTCCCATTCGTCCTGACAGAACTGGTGTAACTGAGCCGAGTTTGTGGGCCGTCTTGTTCACACAGACCTTTCCTTATGGGCCCATAGATTTTCAATAGGACTGAGATCAGGGCTCGACTTTGTTATCATTAAGCCACTTTGTCACCACTTTGGCAGCATGTTTCAGGTCATTATCCATTTGAAAGACCCATTTGCACTCAAGCTTTAACTTCCTGTCTGATTTCTTGAGATGTTGCTTCAGTATTTCCACATAATGTTCTTTTTATATAAGTGTGTAAACTTCTGATTTCAACTGTATCTGTCTGTCTTCTGTCCTAGCGTACTCTTATTACGGGTGATTTTATTTGCTAAAAACGCCTTGAAAATCCTGTATTTTTACTTTGAGCTGAGTCGCCTCTCCACAGATGTGACCTGTAGCTTCATGTGTAACTTTTCTTACTCAGTCTGAACTTGTTTGATTTAATAACATCTTCAGACAAAACCGTTTTGTGCATGAAACAAGGAGCTGGACGGTCAAACATTTCAAAACAAAGACTTGAAATTGCAGTATAATTTTTTCATGTACCTCTGATTTAGATCTAGACTTCAAAAATTATTCAAGAAATGTGCAGTTTTGTTCTGTTTTTGTTTCTGTTTATGCAAGATTATTATCTGTGTAACAGTTTTTGACAGCCAGGGCTTGAAGTAATAGGGGCTTTATCAGATTCAAGTTTCTAAATGAGAAGTGAAAAACTTACTTTCACTTTCTGTTCTTGTATTTAAAAGACTTATATCACACACTGACTCTTGTAGCTTTAAACCATGTTTTAATGCTGTTCACTCCTCAAAAACAGACCTGGAGTTGTGTTTTGTTTCAATCACACATGTTTGAGTAACACTTTATTATCAGTCTGTAACATCTCCAAAGCTCAAAATGCTCCGTTGCACCTTGTGATGTCATGAAGTGGTAGTTTTCAGTTAGTTAGCAGCTACGTTTAACCTTTAGTTCAGTAGAGATTTCTCAATTCCAGAGCTGAAATGATCCACATGATTCTACTGAAGGTGTGTGTAGTTTAAAAACACAGTGGAGCACTTCCTGTATCACCACATGATGACATCCCAAGGTAGAACAGAGTGTTTTCAGTTTGAGAGAAGAACTCAGCCTAAATATGCGGGTTTGTTTGTGTGTTAAAACAGATTAGAGAATAGTGTAATATGAAACCTTTAAGGATGGATTATGTAACTTTTTTGGTCCACCGCCAGCTTGTCGTCATGGAGATGTTTCTGGTTTACCTAGAATGTTCCACAGTATGGCATTAAACGGCCTTCTTACAGTGAGGATGCATGTTTGAGCAACGCCAACGCCTGTAATTTAGTAAATGCAACATGGATACGTTTAATGACATACTGTGGGACATTCTTGGCAATGCAATCAGCTCCGTGGTGACAAGCAGGTGGTGGACGTTCTACCAAAAAGTTACATAGTCCACCCTGGCTTTTATTTTAATAGTTTAATTTGATTTATTTCTGTTTTTGAAGTGAGCCAAATGATTCTATAAATGAAAGTGTGTGGAGTTTAAAAACACAGTGGAGCACTTCCTGTATCACCACATGATGACATCACAAGGTGGAACAGAGTTTGAGAAAGAACGCTATATGCAGGTTTGTGTGTTAAACATGTGAGAATGAAATAAAACACAACTCCAGGTCTGTATGTGACGAGGAAACGACATTATAACACAGATCAGAAAACAGCGTAACGTGGGCCCTTTAAGTAATATGGGCCATTTAAGTAATATGGGCCGTTTAAGTAATATGGGCCGTTTCAGTCATTTCTTTCACTTTCTGCGCTTGTATTTAAAGACACAGTTTATTAGCTAACATACCTGGCCTCTGTTTGTTCTCCCACTTCAAAAGTTTATATGGGGCCGGTACAGGCTCCTGTGGGGAGGTCAAGGCGGGGGTCTGCTCGTAAAAGTCCTGATCTACGAGGTGTCACCCCCATCACCTCAGATACCCTCTCTCTCTCCGAGCCAAGCCCCCACGTTCAAATATCCCTGACAGCTGCACGACACGACCGATACACGCCAATTACCATGGTTACACACGAATCATTACAATCTGTGGTGAAGCTACTCCAATAAGATACTTCTATGTGGTGTTAAAGAGGAGGCATTTTACTTCTATGGGGTATTAAAGAGGAGGTATTTACTTCTATATGGTGTTAAAGAGGAGGTATTTACTTCTATGTGGTATTAAAGAGGAGGTATTTTACTTCTATGAGGTGTTAAAGAGGAGGTATTTACTTCTATGTGGTATTAAAGAGGAGATATTTTACTTCTACGGGGTATTAAAGAGGAGGTATTTACTTCTATCTGGTATTAAAGAGGAGGTATTTACTTCTATGTGGTATTAAAGAGGAGGTATTTACTTCTATGTGGTATTAAAGAGGAGGTATTTACTTCTATGTTGTATTAACTGTAACATATCACATATTTAGATCCATGTTTCCTTTTATTGTTTTAAAAAATCGAGTATCAAGGTTACTCCTTAGTATATTTTTATCTTTATTTTTTTATCATGACAGTATTACTAACCACCAGTTTCTATCTTACTTGCAAATGACTACAGTCTGAGGTGGAAGGAGTGGCC
Organism: Periophthalmus magnuspinnatus; assembly: GCF_009829125.3. Classification (NCBI taxonomy): domain Eukaryota; kingdom Metazoa; phylum Chordata; class Actinopteri; order Gobiiformes; family Gobiidae; genus Periophthalmus; species Periophthalmus magnuspinnatus. The sequence continues at coordinate 4,216,524 of NC_047128.1, read as the reverse complement.
AAAAGGTTTACTCAAGTCAGAAATAATATTCTCAAGTACAAATACAAAATAATGGTCCAAGAAATGACTCAAGTAAAGTCAAATGTATTTGGGAAACTATTCCTCAAGGTATTTGTTTTTTTCAGTAGATAGACCACATAAATGGGGTGACAGTGGCTCAGTTGGTAGAGCTTTTGTCCACTGATCCTAAAGGTTGGCGGTTCAAATCCCACTCTCAGGGGCCATCAGATCCACTGACCCACAAGCTGGCAGTGCGATTCCAGATTCTAGAGTACAGTTACAAAAAAAATACACTCTTATTAAAATATACTTGAGTAAATGTAACTGAACTGCAGTTTTTATTGTAGAGTTTGAACCCAAAATGGCCTTGTTTCCCCTAGGATCCCAGGAGCCCTCCTCTCATCTGCAACAGCTTGGAGCATTTGTTGTTGATAAAGTTAAAGGTTTGAGAGCTGGTTCCATCTGCTGCCTCCTTACACAGTTTATGTAGATGTCAACCAGTAAATGATCAGTTTTAGCCACAGACTGTGTAAAGAAGTGGACTAAGTGAGTGTGACGTCACCCACAGCGTTCGGCTCCAGTCAAATGAAGCTCATTGAGACTAGAGCAGTTATAGCGGCTAATTTGGAGCCAAGTTGGACTATAGTTGAAGGTAACGCCCCGTCCAATTTGCATCGGTGGTTTAGCAGGGAGCAGGCACTTAGCAGGCACTTGTCAGTCAAACCTGTTGCTAATGCTAACAGGAGCAACACTGGGGAAAGAAGGCACCTGATTTATCTGTTATTAATGTTCATATCTTGATTTACAGACACAATAGTGAAATAAAAACTCCAGGATCATGTAGAGCGGGTTTATACGAACATTTAAGACCAAAATGATGAGTCTGACAGCAGCAGGTACAGAGAGAGGACACAGATTTTCAATAGAAAGTGAATTGGAGCCAGAGTCGATGGAGCAAGAAGTGTGCTCATGCTCACTTCTCACTTGGAATGCGGCAGCTAGCAGGTTAGCTATGATTATTTATATAAACAGTCTATGATTTTTTCCCCATTTCCGAGAATATCAGCGTTAGTCACACTAAAACCTCATCTTTCCCTTATGATGTCATTCATAGTGGTTGGTTGAAAAAATCCCTGTTCTAGTCGCCTGGGATTCCGAACACACACTTCTTTAGTACTTGAACGCTTACTTTACCCCGGTCACCACTGAATTACTCTGTTTTCAAATGGCCTTGATTGACAGGTCGATTGGCCAATCAGGGACATGCATGGTCCATCCATAATCGAAAAAGTAAAGGAAAAAAAATATCACAAGAGGCTGAAAACATGGTGGATTTCTGCAGAAGCAACAAGCAAAGGCTAAAGTTTGTTAATCTCAGGTGAGAGAAATGTGATTTTATTTTTATATCATAGGAGACCAATGACCACTGAAATAAACAGATATAACTGGATGATGACATTTGACCGGGCTTGACACACAACGGAGGATGAGGGACCAGACTGAGATCAATCTGTATAAAAACACAGAGAGAGTTCAGTCTGGATTTGCCAGGTAACTGTTCCATATTGTTCCAGCCTTATTTCATATTATTAACATTAGTCTTTTGTTGTTCCCCGAATGATTTAAAACATGCTGTCGTACTTTCGTTCTTCAAAAGCCAAATCCTAATCTTTTAGTACCTGGCAGCCATAGGCCTATCTCAAAACTGTCATTCATCACAAAACTATTGGAGAAGGTTGGTGCAGATCAGATTACACACGTCTTGAGTGCTTCATAATGGTTTCAGCCAGGTTACCATCAGAAACACAGAGCCTAAAACAGTATTGCAATATCAGGTAGCGAACTTGAATGGCTCTTGCAGTTGCATCTGACCCTATTTTCCTGCATCTTTCTATCTTATTTTGGTGTACCTCAAGGGTCTGTTTTGGGGCCAATATTGTTTGCATCGTACTTTACCCTCAAATGACATAGGTTGTCTCTTATCACATTTACACAGATGACCTGCTTCTATCTTACTCTTTTATTACTGAGTTTGCTGTTTTCAACATAATGCTTGATTGTCTGCAAGGTAGTATACATTGTTTAGCCAATAATTGTCTATAGATAAACTTAGACAAAACTGATGTACTTGTCATCTGTATAAAAACACAAAGAGTAATGAGTCTGGATTTGCCAGGCAGCTGTTCCATATTGGCCCAGCCTTACTTCATATTATTAACTTTAGTCTTTACTTGTTCCCCGAATGATTTAAAACATGCTGTCATACTTTCATTGCTTAAAAAGGCAAATCCCAGTATTTGAATATCTGGCAACCACAGACCTATCTCCAAATTCATCACACAATTCATTCATCACAGAACTATTGGAGAAGGTTGATGCAGATCAGATTACACACGTCTTGAGTGCTTCATAATGGTTTTGATAAGTTTCAGCCGGGTTACCGTCAGAAGCAAAGAGCCTAAAACAGTATTGCAATATCAGATTGCGCACTTCAATTGGTCTTTTGCAGTTGCATCTGGCCCCATTTTCCTGCATCGATGCCCCTGTTTTATTTTGGTGTACCTCAAGGGTCTATTTTGGGGCCAATATTGTTTGCGTTGTATTTTACCCTTAGGTGACATAGGTTGTCTCTTATCACATTGTTGTGGAATTTCTAATAGTAAAAACCTTAAGAAATATATATAAATAAAATCAACAGAGAAGTTATCTTGAATCAAAAAGTCTGGTTTACTGAATCAACTGTGCACAATTGTCAAAGAGCTGTTGTCCCTAGCAGTGTCGTCTCACCCTCAGCTGACAAATGAAAATTCATAAAGTGTATTTATACCATCAAAACTATCATGCTGGTTTACTCTAATCAACGTGACTGGAGACGGCTAGACACAAACAAAAGCTACACCCATACATAAAAACAGATGGTAGGTTAGGTCAAAAATATCCATAACAATACAAATAAAGATTTAAGGTAAAGAAGGCCATAACAACATTTTCACAGATAACCTGCTTCTGTCTTACTCTTTCATTACTGATTTTACTGATTTCAACATTTTGCTTGATTGTCTGCAAGCTAATATACCTCGTTTAGCCAATAACTGTCTACAGATAAACTTAGACAAAACTGAGGTACTTGTCTGTATAAAAAACACACAGAGAGATCAGTCTGGATTTACCAGGCAACTGTTCCATATTGGCCCACCCTTACTTCATATTATTAACATTAGTCTTTAGTTGTTCCCCAAATGATTTAAAACATGATGTCATATTACTTCTGTTGCTTAAAAAGCCAAATCCCAATCTTTTAGTACCTGGCAACCATAGGCCTTTCTCAAAACTGTCATTCATCACAAAACTATTGGAGAAGGTTGCTGCAGATCAGATTACACACATCTTGAGTGCTTCATAATGGTTTTGATAAGTTTCAGCCGGGTTATTGTCAGAAACACAGAGCCTAAAACAGTATTGCAGTATCAGGTAGGGCACTTGAATGGGTCTTTGGCAGTTGGATCTGACCCCATTTTTCTGCATCGATGCCCCTATCTTATTTTGGTGTACCTCAAGGGTCTGTTTTTGGGCCAATATTCTTTGGGTTGTATTTTACCCTTAGATGACATAGGCTGTCTCTTATCACATTTACACAGATTACCTACTTCTGTCTTTGTCTACAGCTAAACTTAAACAAAATGGAGGTACTTGTCTTTATTAAAACACAGAGAGAGATAAGTCTGGATTTATCAGGCAACTGTTCCATATTGTTCCAGCCTTATTTCTTATTAACATTAGTCTTTAGTTGTTCCCCGAATGATTTAAGACATGCTGTCATACTTTCGTTACTTAAAAAGCCAAATCCCAATCTTTTAGTACCTGGCAACCATAGGCCTATCTCAAAACTGTCATTCATCACAAAACTATTGGAGAAGGTTGGTGCAGATTAGATTACACACGTCTTGAGTGCTTCATAATGGTTTTGATAAGTTTCAGCCAGGTTACCGTAAGAAACAAAGAGCCTAAAACAGTATTGCAATATCAGGTAGCGCACTTGAATGGGTCTTTTGCACTTGCATCTGACCCCATTTTCCTGCATTGGTCCCCTATCTTATTTTGGTGTACCTGAAGGGTCTGTTTTGGGGCCAATATTCTTTGGGTTGTATTTTACCCTTAGATGACATAGGCTGTCTCTTATCACATTTACACAGATGAACTGCTTCTGTCGTTTAACCAATAATTCTCCACAGCTAAACTTAGACAAAACTGAGGTACTTCTTGTCTGTATAAAAAACACAAAGAGAGATCAGTCTGGATTTTCCAGGCAACTGTTCCCTATTGGCCCAGCCTTACTTCATATTATTAACTTTAGTCTTCAGTTGTTCCTCAAATGATTTAAAACATGCTTCATACTTTCATTGCTTAAAAAGCTAAATCCCAATATTTGAATACCTGGCAACCACAGACCTATCTCAAAATTCATCACACAATTCATTAATCACAGATCTATTGGAGAAGGTTGCTGTAGATCAGATAACACACGTCTTGACTGTTTTTTGATAAGTTTCAGCCGGGTTACCGTCAGAAACACAGAGCCTGAAACAGTATTGCAGTATCAGTTAGGGCACTTGAATGGGCCTCCTCCTTCTAACCAGAGAGAGACCTTTTGCAGTTGCATCTCAAACCATTTTTCTGTATCAGTTCCCCTGTCTTAGTTTGGTGTCCCTCAAGGATCTGTTTTGGGGCCAATGTTGTTTGCATTGTACTTTACCCTTAAATGACATAGGTTGTCTCTTATCACATTTACACAGATGACCTGCTTCTATTTTACTCTTTTATTACTGATTTAACTGATTTAAACATTTTGCTTGATTGTCTGCAAACTAGTATACGTCGTTTAGCCAATAACTGTCTAGAGTTAAACTTAGACAAAACTGAGGTACTTGTTGTCACCCCCGACGATGATGAAAAAACAATTTCAAAGGCGCTGAATTGTGTTAGTGCTCTGAAATAAAATTTTGTTTATCCATTCAGAATCTGGGTGTTATTTCTGAAGTGTACGTGTTTTAATTATCATATACACACTCTACACACATGCTTACTGTACTGTACTGGTCCATATAGCTCATATTTTTATGTGTGTGTTCGCCTCAGTGGCGTTTCGGGCCTGCCTGATGCTGCTGCTATGTCACTATGTTGAACAGAAAGTAAAGAATTTTTGCAGCTTTTGAGTTGGATCAGCTTTTTCTCCATGTTTGTGTTGCCTGTTTGGATCCTGCAGACTTGCTTTCGAATGGGTCTAGGTGTCTCTTTCCTCATTTACATAATATTTCACTGCACAAAACAACAACTGTAACAACAAGCCAACAAGGAAGAGGGAGTGCAGGACTAGGATGGTACCAGAGACTATATATATAAATGGACATAGCTAACCTGCTAGCCGCCGCGTTCCAAATAGGAAGTGATCATGGGCGCACTTTCAGTTCCATCGACTCCATTGAAAAACTGTGTCCCCTCTCTCTGTGACTGCTGCTGTCAGACTCATTTTGGTCTTAAATGTTCATATTAACCCGCTCTACATGATCCTGGTATTTTTATTTCACTAAATATGAACACTGATAACAGACAAATCAGCTGCCTTCTTTCTCCAACCAGCAGTATGGTCACGAAGGGGCCTTACGTTCAACAGTTTTGCTCCAGATTAGTGCTTTGGTTGCTACAATACTCGTGGCCACCATTGCAGTCAATATAAATAGATAATAACAATATAGAACAGAATGTCCTTAATGTCCACCAAGCTAGAAACTGATCTTTGGCTCATCACCACCACATTAAAACAGCACAAGAAACAGAAGCAGTAGTTGCCCAAGGAAATCTATAGCAAAAGACAAAGTTTAAATCTGTCAATTGGTCAAATCGTTGTGAGTGAAGATGTTTGGCTGCTCATTCAAGCCGCTTCTTCAGTTCTGGTCAGATTACTGCTGGACACTGCCTTATATCTGTCTGAAGGGAGGAGCTAACTACATTGAAACTGGAAACATCTATTGTCTCCAGTTTCAGGCTTTAATGGCCCTATTCAACCTTTAATGGCCCTCCTATTGTTCTCATTATAAATCTATCAATCGTCATAACTCTCAAAAAATCTTTTTCAACTTCTACTATATTCAGAGTGTCCACAGCACAGGGACAACTTGTTTTTAATAATAATAATAATACAAATATGTTTAATAAATAGAAACAATTATTTATAATTTAGGTGCCATTTTAGTTGAAATCGAGTTGATTCTTTGTTTACATCTCGAATAACAAAGTGAACATAGTCAGAAGTGCATCAGTTTGCTTCAGTCATTTCAAGTATGAACACACCTTTTATAGGACTGTCAAAAGAACTGAAAATCAGCTACTCATTTGATCGATACTAAAAACATGACATTCCCAGGACAGAAATGAACCTTTCCTGAATATCTTTAGAATGATCTGGCTGGCAGTGACTCAGTTGGTAGAATGTTTATCCACTGATCCAAAGGTTGGCGGTTCAAATTCCGCTGTTGACATAAACCTCATTGGTCGAGCGGTCAGACCCACTAACCCACAGGTTGGCAGAGGGATTCCAGTTTCCACAGATGAATATGGTTGTTGTGTCCTTGGTTAAGACACTTAACCCACCTCGCCCCCAGTGTCTGTAAACACTGGTGTGTGAGTGTGTGCAGGGCCGATCCCAGCTTTCAAGGGGCCCTAAGCTGAATTTGTCTCTGGGGCCCCCTCCTGGCTCAGCTATTGTTGATTCAGATTTGACAACATTATGACTCTGCTCTCATCACTTTGACCAGTTGTATCTGTGTTTATCTGACCAACATCAGACTGAAAACATCCAGAATGTCACAACTACAACAGTCACAAGAACAGAACACAAACATATAAGAACAGAACACAAACATATAAGAATAGAACACAAACATATAAGAACAGAACACAAACATATAAGGGGGGTCAAGAGTTTTAAAATTTTAGACATTTTTTCTTCGTTTCTGGTGGATTTTAATGTGTTCCAGTTGTGACAGTGTTTTTACATTTACATTATGTTGGGTCCTTGCACCGGTGTAAACACAGAGCTGCCCTCACCTCTGCCCGACTTAAAAACAAACGTAGCAGCAGCAGATATTTTGCTACTATAAATATAAAACAAATATAACTGTTTTAGAGGGATATTTAAGCTGCTGTAAAAACAGAAGCCCTGTGCCAAACAAAACTTGATATATTGTATTATTTTCAATATAAATGTATGGGCTCTTGGGGGCCCACTGTTGGCCTCGGGGCCCTTAGCAGCTGCTTAGTCTGCTTATAGGCTGAACCGGCCCTGAGTGTGTGTGTGTGTGTGTGTGTGTGTGTGTGTGTGTGAATGGGTGAATGGTTCCATGATGCAAAATAAAAATGTGACAATTTACCATCTGTATCAGGACAAGTATAAGACACAAAGTACTACCATTTAATGTGGAAAATGACAGTATATTGTCTAAATAAAGAGTGTATTTTATTATCATTGTGGTATCGGAATCAGTATCAAGTCAATTCCTTAATAACAAAATCAAGTTTAAAGTTATAGTCTCGTGACAACACTAACCTCATGTAACAATTATTTGACTTCAGCTGTAAACACTGTGACCTTGTTGTTAGTAAAACAATAAGTTAATGGAGCACAGTCCCATCTGAAGCACAGTGACATAGATCTGTGTGTAGGAGGCGGCTGTCACTGTTACAAGCTCATAAAAATATTTCACGAGTGGTTTGTTGACACAAGACGACGGGCCTTGGAACTGCTCCAAGACCTCAATAAACCTCTGTCAGAAACGGTCCACAGCTTTTTGTCAAAGGTTTAAAACTCAAAACACGTAGAAACAAGAAACGTGTGCTATTAAAGACGCCGTAGCTCATTTTACTGTCTTAAAAACGTGAAAACCAAAACTAGTTCCAGTCCAAACGTCCAGAGTTATTCCTCATGGACCTTATGCATTCAGAACATCCTAATTATTCACCTCAATGAGTTTAAAAGCACTTTTCACAACTCTCACAGACCAGACATGAGTTTTGCCGTGACGGTAAAGCTAACAACAACTAGCATACTAACACCCACCTCCTGATTATCGGACTAAAAGAATAAAGCACTTTAAAACTTGATGCAGATGGCACGCAGCAGACTTATTTTGATCTCAAAAGCTGTGTATTGGTGCGTTTCAGATGACATCACAACATTTTATTGGCCAATATTATTTAATACAGATGAGGGCAGTTAAAGAGAATATTACTACCCTTTTCTTTGAATCCTGGGTTGCACTTTTGGCATTTCTTGACCCCGAGAAAACTTATACTCAGATGTGATTTACATGTGAAATATATGTTTTTTTCTTCGGTACACGGTATTTCACTTTTTTTCTTTACTATATAATTCCATATCTCTTGCTTCATATATTTGAGGTCTTCTGTGTGTTTAAAATGTAGAAAGTAGTAAAGAAAAATCTAATATTGCTTTGACGGCCAAACGATCCTTGTTCCTCTAAAAATCCACCGTAGCATCGTTCGTCTGGTTGGAGTCATTTTGATAACGTGCTTTAGTAATTTCGTTTTAATGAAGTTGCATTTTTGTTTTACAATCTCATTGGTCTTGAACTGGTTAAGCACAGGAGCGTTTTACTGGAGCCATAAGGTCAAAGGTTAAAGTCTGACCTCCCACATAATAAAAACACAATACACGTTAAGAGAGGAAATGGGTTTAGACACACTTTCATTTCACAATTGTTTAGCAAGTTTATATGTTTTGAATTGGCCTTTGTGTCATTTTCATGGGTTTTCTTATAAAACTGTGTAAAAGTCTAAAACAAGGGTGTCTTTTCTCATTAAGGGCCACATATATATTTGTGTGTGTGAGTGTGTGTGTGTCATCATCTCTGACTCTAGATCTAGAACACACAGATCACGAGGTCATTGTGGAGATGAGATGACGTCAGACTCTAGAATCAGAGGTTTTGTTATAAAGTCACTCACAGATTTGGCTCATAACTTCTCAGACACCGATGGAAACACGCGCAGAAAACGATCGCTCCACGACTTTCACCATGAAGCCTTGGTACCTGTACACGTCTGAGGATGACACCCCCTTCTACGACGAGGACCTCAGTCTGGACGCTCTGCTTTGTCCCACAACAACAGGGGGCAATAAAGAGCCAGAGGAGACACACCTGGAGTCTCCTACCATCCAGGACTCCTCACACCCAGAGGACCAGAGGAGAGAAGTCTGGCCCAGGTACTCCTGGACAAGGTACTAGTGAGCGAGGTACCCCTGGACGAGGTACCAGTGAGCAAGGTACCCCTGCACGATGTACCAGTGGATGAGGTACCAGTGGACGAGGTAGCCCTGGATGAGCTACCCCTAGACGAGAGCACTCTTGTCAGGGCGCTCCGCCAAGAGTTGGAGCGAACAAGGGCCGAGCTCTCAAATCAGGTCCAAAGCAACCGATCACTGGACCTTAGGCTCAAGACTCAGGAGAGGATTGACCAAGAGAAAGACTTGGAGATCCAAAATCTCACTGAGGTCCTCCAAAAGAAGGACAAGGAACTGCAACAAAAGACTGAGGCCCATCGGCAGAGAAGGATCAAGCATCTCAAGTCACTGCAGGAGATGATGGGGTGAAAAAGGAGCTTCACAAACTCAAAAAGGTCACAACAAAGCCAAACGTGGCAGACTTGGAAAAAGTCACTGCATTGCTCCAAGAGAAAGAGAAGGAGATGGATGGAGATGCCAACAACATTACAGCACAAATGGAGTTGGAGTTGTATGAAGTCAAGGAGAAGCTCCAGAAGAAAGAGAAAGAGCTGGACAGTGTCGCCAGTGCACACAATAATATCAGACAGCAGTTTCACAGTGCACTGAGGGACAACACACAGATCACACAAGAACTGACCTTTGCACAGAGGAACATGGAGGCGATGAGCAGGACACTTAAAGAACAGGACACTGAGATCTCTGCCCTGAAACACCGACACTGGACTCATCCAGAGGTCTGCAGCCGAGAAGGGACAGTCCATAGCACGAGCAGCAAAACCAGGGCCAACAAAATAAGCATCAACGCTACCGGAGATGCTACTGACACACGAGATGTCCAGAAAGAAGAACGCACAACTCCACAGCTGCAGTCGTCCAAGGAGGAGGTGACCTCCCTAAAAAAGGAGAGGATGATCTCAAATCTGCTCTGATGCAAAAGGCACAGCAACCTGCTCGACTAATGACGAGTGGAGGAGCAGAGGAGGGGCCCCAGCATTACCAGTGCTAAGGCGTGACCTTTGACCCCTGCATTAAGATAAAATAAAACTCAAACTATTTTAAATATCTGTTATTTGTGTTTTATTGTTTTACAGTCCAAACCTGACTCACATGTTGCTGTATAACTGGTCACTATTATGAAGGACACTGGTGAATTCTGAAGTAAAACTAAAATTCCAAAAGATACTCAAGTAAAAGTATTAAAGTACCTGTTTAAAAGTGTATTTAAAGAGTAAAAAGTAAAAGTGTTTGCCTGTTTTAAGATTTTGAGATCTTATAAAGCAGGGCACAAACTCTTTTCACTGAGGCCATATCTTGAAAAATATCGGACACAGAAGGCGACAGACAGGTAGTACAATGGATAATTCAGATGGTGCTTTTAACATAGTTTTGACTTCATACTTTAAATAAGGTTTGAAATATTAATACTAGGTCTGTATGACAACACAATGTGATGTAATTTAGGTTATACTGATAGAATTACTCAAATTTGCCATAAAAAGTACTGATTATGATCAATTGGGCCAGTTCAACTGAAGGTCTGAGGGCCAATAAAAATTGGTCTGAGGGTCGCATTTGGCCCCCGGGCCATAGTTTGGACACCCCTGGTCTAAAAGGATGTGAGAGTTTTTAAGGGAGGTTCGATATTCAAAAGCCACCACTTAGGGTGGCGACAAGAAAACTCAAAATTTTTGAAAAAGCAAATCCGTCCTATTGAGCTTGTGTCTCTATATAATTATAATCTTTGACACTCATGGATCATTACGTTATAATTTTTAATATAATAATAATTATTATTAATAATAATAATATTTTTTATAATTTTAAATCACAATATTCATCTAAAATGACTTAATAAAAGAAACAAGTCCAATGGGAGCTGACATCGCTGTAAACGTCATCAAAACAGAGGTCCGTGGAGCTGTCGGCGCCCCCTATGGACAGATGCACATCACACTAGAGCTTTTTTTTCATTTTTATTTTTTATTTGTACCAAAATGACGACACGATGCTGGTGAATCCTACGAGTATCAACAATTAAGGAAATAAAACTGGAGAAGGAAGTGTGGACGTCACAGTGGGTGTGTCACAGTAGGTGTGTCACAGTAGGTGTGTCACAGTGGGTGTGTCACAGTGGCCGTGTCACAGTGGCCGTGTACCGGTGGAGGTTAAATGGGGCAGATCGGCAAAATGGCGTCTTGAAAATAGTTGATTAAAGATTACTCCAAATACAACTTCAGAGACTCAATGAGAAGAAACAGATATGGATAAACATATCAAAAGTCCATTTTGCAGAATGATACGTCTGATTTAAAAACTGCAGTATTTTAACCCTTTGATTAACTCTATGTTTGGTTTTGGTGGTATTATAATGTGATACCACCCCCCTCCTGTTGTTCAGCCTCCATCATCTGAGCTACAGGGTTAGCAGTTTGTTACATAATAAAAGAGGATCATTTTTTGTTTGCAGACCAGTCAAATTGCGATTTTGATTGTGCGTTTCATGTGAGACGAAGCATAGGGGGCGCTCCAGACAAAAATGATGGAGACTCTAGAAAATAGTCACATGTTTTTTTGTTTTGTTGACATTTGGTCCACTCTTTGCAGACTGTTATATTTGGACACTTTTTCCTCTATATATTTTTTAATTGCCTATATTTTTGTAGTATTTTATCCCAGTTCATAGAAGTTAGTCCTATTTTTCTTATGTCTAGTTAGTCGATTTTGAATTTTGATACTTTTTTTTTGGTAAATTTAGGAAAAATATTCTTTCTGTAGTTTTGTTCCTGGTCCGTTTTGTTTCGCACGCTCAGGAGGTTTTAAATAGCTGTCTCAGAACCCTGATTTGTCTGTTATTAATGTTCATATCTTTATTTACAGACACAATAGTGAAATAAAAAAAATCACAAAAAATAACACAAAAAAATTAAAATAACAAAAAAATTTATAAAAAAAAAGAAACTAAAAAAACAAAACAAAAAAACCCCTCAAAATAACTTGATTTTTTTTTTTTTTTAAATAAACCTAAAATAAAAAAAATAATTAAAAAAAAAGAACCCCAGGATCATGTGGAGCAGGTTAATACGAACATTTAAGGCCAAAATGACGAGTCTGACAGCAGCAGTTACAGAGAGAGGGGACACAGTTTTTCAATAGAAAGTGAATTGGAGCCAGAGTCGATGGAGCCAGAACGCGGTGGCTAGCAGGTTATCTACGTCCACTTATATAAACAGTCTATGGTACCGACAAAAGTTCCATAAATTGAGGAAGAACTACAGACTCATGTTGATTTAGTTTGACAGTAAATCCTCGCAGACCAGACTGGGCGTGTTCTGTCGTCACATGTTGAAAAACCCATTGCCCAAAACACATTTTTAATCTGTAACGCTCACACTTTTACAGGACACTTTCTTGGCCCGGTTTAACCTCATGAATTAGGACGGTAAGATTAATCGCTATTAAAATTTGAATGGAGGCAATTAGCCAATGGAAAGGCTGTCATTTTTGAAGTCCCATCATTTCCTCCACAAACAAAATCTCCTGTTATTCTGCATAAAAACTGCTGACCCTGTAGTTTAGATCTGTGCCGACTTGTTCTGAAATTTCCCTGTGTCAGATGCCCTCCCTGTGTGATTCTTGTTTTTGTCAGTTCAGATTCAGATCAGTTTTTTTTGTTGACTTTCCTTGACGTGTTTAAAATATAAACTCTGAGCAGAATCCTGTTAGTAAAACATCACAAATCTAATCACGATCTTTATGTTCGTCAGAAAAATCGCAATTAGATATTTTTCCCAAATCGTACAGCCCAATTATGAATTTACATTTAGAGGTTCTATATTATGTAAAACTGACTCTTCTGAGCTTTAATGCTTCACACCGGGACATCGGGGGCATGGAGTTTACGTGCAAACTCGTGAGTCTTCGCTGCCCTGCGTTTTCAAGCGTTAGAGCGGCGCAAATCTGGTCTCGATGCGGCGTGTCTTGAGCGTTCACACGTGGGACGCCAGAGTTGAAAAAGCTGAACTTTTTGCTTAAGCATCAACCAATCAGAGACAACGCTGCAGTGATTTAGTGACGTCATTATCCTGAAAAAGTAGAAACACATCAGCCATAAACCAGCGGGAACGTAATTATGTTGGACGCACCAGCTAGCATAAAGGCTAGTCACAGACACAGGCACGCCGTCTGATCGCCTCCATCGATGGGTTTTATGTAACAAATAAACTAAAACCACTCGCTAAACCTGGTCTGCAGCGTTCACAAAGAGACAAAACAGAACATCCACAGGCACTCACAGAGACATTGAGGTCTTTAGTCGTGTTCTAATGCTGTTATGTCATCCAAAACAGACCTGGAGTTGTGTTTTGTTTCATTCACACATGTTTGAGTCACACTTTATTATTAGTCTCCAAAGCTCAAAACGCTCTGTTCCACTTTGTGATGTCATGAACTGATAGTTTTCAAGTTAACAGCTCCTTTTAACTTTAGTTCAGTAGAAGATTGACAACTCCAGGGCAGAAATGATCCAAATGATTCAAGAATTGAAGGTGTGTGGAGTTTAAAAACACAGTGGAGCATTTCCTGTTTTACCACTTGATGACATCACAAGGTTGAACAGAGTGTTTGTCAGTCAGTTTGAGAAAAGAATGCAGCCTAAACATGCGTGTTAAACGTGTGAGAATGAAACAAAACACAACTCCAGGTCTGTTTGTGATGAGGAAACGACATTATATCACAGATCAGAGAACAGTGTAATACGTCCCCTTTAAACACGTGTAAATCGAGGTCATGTTGGCGGTGTCTCGGTTGGTTTAGTCTCCACTCCAGGCCTCCTCTGTATACTACACTTAATGGCTGGCTTGTGTTGGAGCAGGTACTTTGTTTTTACGGGCTTTCTGTGATCAAAGCCGTTGGAGTTTACAGTAGCGGAGGAAACGACATGTCCGTGAGGCAGGAACTAATCGGATCCCCGCTCCGCCCCTCCCACTTCCTTTGTTTTCATGTCAAACTTATTGGATGTTTTTGATGAACGGGATCAGGCCTTTTCAGATCCCGAAATGTATTCCCATTGTTGCATGTTTAGTTTGATGTTGTGTTGGATGCAAAAAAGCCTGCGAGGGTTTATAAGATTGGAGCGATACACGCAAACATCCACTTTATGTAACTTCAGACGGAAAGCTTCAAAATGGATCCAAGCACGAAAAGAGCTGGTTTTCACTGATATTGCCTTGTTAGAGCAAGTTGGACACGTCTTGTTGCCTTATTAAAAGAGTAAAATAAATAGAAATAGACAAGTAAATAGATGTAGAATATATAAAGTGACTGAATCCACTGCGGTGAAGCCTCATTTTGGACTGAGCACATTATAGACCATTATAACTCACCTAGACTTTTTCGTTTTTTAGCCATAAAAATCATGTTAAAGGAAGTATCAGCGTGTACTTTTGCCTTTTCTCACATAACGACATCTATTTTACACCTCTATCCATCCTTATTTTTCTTTTGATGCATTAAATAAGCGTGTAATACCAGTTTAAGTAGAAGAAAAATATAAAAACGAATGTACTTTTGAGCAACTTTTATGCAAGAAAACAATGAAAAAACTATCTGAGCAGCTCATAAACACTTTATAATACATATTTGAACAATAATCAATATTTATAGAAGAGGTTTTACAGAGTGTACTTAGGGTTAGGTTTTTACAGCTGTTCTTATTATTATTTAAAAAAAAGTCTATTAATGTCTATTTTGAAATGTCTATTAAAGGGCCCATATTACACTATTTTCTGATCTATAATGTTGTTTTATTTTGTCACAAACAGACCTGGAGTTGTGTTTTGTTTCATTCTCACATGTTAAACACAGAAACAAACCTGCAGATTTAGGCCGAGTTCTTCTCTCAAACTGAAAACACTTTGTTCCACCTTGTGATGTCATCATGTGGTAATACAGGAAGTGCTCCACTGTGTTTTCAAACTCCACACACCTTCATTTCTTTAATCATTTAGATGATTTCCACCCTGGAATTGCCACTTATCTCTACTGAACTAAAGGTAAAAGGCAGATATTAACTTGAAAACTACCACTTCATGACATCACGAGGTGGAACAGAGCATGGACTAATAATATAGGGTTACTCAAACGTGTGAATGAAACAAAACACAACTCCAGTGTGTTTTTACGGAGGTAACGATGTTCTAACACGGCTAAAAGCTCCAAAAAGTCAAGTTTGTGTAATATGGACGCTTTAAAGCTTCATATAGAGTTGGAACAGCATCAGAACATTTATTTTGCAGGTATTTACTTATTTATTTACTACTTAGTTGCATAAATTACTCATGTTTCTGTCTTTGGTTGGACACATGAAGTGCAGGGGTCTGTCTGTGACTCTCAAACTGCCTTCCATCACTTACATCTAATCCCTCAGACTGGTACTGCTGATGCCCAACGCCTTTTCAAAACGTTGTCGCCACAGCTGCCTTGGGGCACACTGATGGAACCGAAGTGGCCAATCTGCGCCATTTGCCATTCTGAACAACACTCACACACACACAGGCCTCACAAAGACACAGGAAGAATATGCAGACGATCAGAGCTGAGATCCAAGCTTTTCACTTGACAATCGCTCTACCACTGAGCCACCGCCACCTCGACGAAAAACTGCTGCACGAGTTCTAAGAATCTGTGAGAGGTTACAATGGGACAGTCGCGGTGTGTGTGTGTGTGTGAGTGTGTGACAGTCGTATTGTTCTGTGTTTCTGAGAAAACTCTCACTGTAGTTTATGTAGTTTCCACTATTACCGCTGCCCCATCTGCCCGAGCGTCTAAAAGCATTCCTCTGATGAGACGCTGCACTGATCCTCTCTGCGGCTCGGGGTCACAGCTAAGGTCAGGTTATTCTTAGAGCCGGTGGAGACTGTTTGGGTTTAGCTTCTGCTTTCTAAATTCCTCGATAATTGGAGACCTCTCGGGATCGAGCCTCATCACATCAGCTCAGTGTATAAATAACAGAGCGACCAGATCACGGCGAGGGTTTACCGTGTTCACCGTTTCATTAAACACACACTTTCAAGCACAGTATCGGGACGCTGGATTATTTATCTGAGCTAATACATTAATCTGGTAATTCTTTGATAATTTTATTTAAAACATACATATAAAAATAGTAGTAATAATAATAAATACATTTAAAAAATGTTAATAATAATAATTAAAAACAGTCAAATATATTTTTTAAAGATGTGCAATAATCCCAAATTATAATGGAGAGGGAGGGAGGTTGAAGATTTCTCAAAGAAATCTAAGAAATGGTGCCATAGTTTATAAAATTTTCTTCCTGATCCGTGAACAGAATATCTATTTGTTTCTAAATCCATATAAAACATTATGTCTTTTATCCACTGTGGCTGTGAGGGAGAGTCTTTAAGTAAAATAGCTCCTCTGGCAATAAAGAGTGCAAAGGTCAGAACCTTTAGTTTGGTAAAAATGGCTCCAGGGCCACTCCGAAAATGGCACAAAAAAAAGAAAATAATGATAATAAAACAAAATTATATATATATATATATATATATATATATATATATATATATATATATATATTTATTTATTTATTTATTTATTTATTTATATATATATATATATATATATATATAGCAGGTACAGGTATACAGCGGCTAGCAGGTTAGCTACGCCCACATTTATTACAGAGGACACAGTTTGGGATAAAAAAAAAAATCCCAAATAACTAAAAAACAAACAAACAAAAAACTCAAAATAACAAAAAATAAAGAAAATAAACACAAAAAAACTCTCTAAAAAAAACCCCTCAAAATAACAAAAAAACCCAACTCAAAATAGCTAAAAACAGACAAAAAAAACTCAAAATAACTTAAAAAATAAATAAATAAAAATAACAAAACAAAAACAAAACAAAAAAAACTCAAAATAACAAAAAAAAAGTATAAAATAAACCTAAAACAACTATTTAAAAAAAAAGAACTCCAAGATCATGTAGAGCGGGTTAGTACAAACACTTAAGACCAAAATGACGAGTCTGACAGCAGCAGGTACAGACACAGTTTTTCAATACCAGAAGTGCGCCCATGATCCCTTCCTGTTTGGAACACGGCAGCTAGCAGGTTTGTCCATTTATATAAACAATGGCCAGAGACACTACTAGTAGTTGCTGTATTTCGAATTTTAAAAAATCCTTCTGTTTCTCAGTAATAGTAGTAGTAGTAGTAGTGCAGTAATAGGCCTGCAGAACGTGTGTTGCTGTCGAGGGAATACTCTGATCCTGTTTAAGTCCTGAACAGCTGCTGTAGATCATTGTCTTAGCTCTGTATCTGAGCGAGTATCAGAGAAAAGCAGCGCAGTACAACAACACTGTCTGCCCTGCTAGAAAAAGGGCCTAAAATAAGACCAGTTACATGGAAACACCTGATTTAGAGGCTATTTATAGCTCTAAGGATATATAACCTCTTTGTCAGGCTAAAAATACAAATCAGGCTTGTCTGGACTTTCAATAACTACTATATACTGCCTGTGTGTGTGGGTAATTTTAAGTGAGCATTACACTCCGCTTTAGGAATGACAACAGAGTACAGTCCTGTCATAATATTACCACGTCAAACCCTGAGCCAGTAGTAATTTAGATACCACAATGTTAATAAAAAACAAACAATTACAGTGGTCCCTCGCTGTATCGTGGTTCATCCTTCGCAGTTTCGCTGTTTCATAAATTTCTACATGTTTTTTTTTACAGTGTATGAACATGCATTGTGTTCTGTGTCCTGATTGTCTAAGGGACTGTAGACCATTGTGTTCTGTATCCTGATTGGCTAAGGGACTGTAGACCATTGTGTTCTGCGTCCTGATTGGCCGTTGGACTGTAGACCATTGTGTTCTGCGTCCTGATTGGCCGTTGGACTGTAGACCATTGTGTTCTGCATCCTGATTGGCTAAGGGACTGTTCATATTGAAAGATTTAATATTTGATTTATATACATAAGCTACACGTTTGGAGACCGCGAAAGGTGAACCACGATATAGTGAGGGACAACTGTAATCAAAGATAATTACAGAAAAGTAGACAGGAATATTGACGGGTGACGACATGTTTAAAAACTCATAAAAGCCGATATTAAACAAAATGGTCAGATTTTTGTACAGAGCTTTTCCACCTTCAATCGTGAGCAGCGGAGTTAGAGACGAGGTGAGCAGTACTGGTAGAGGGGAGCTGGGTCGGAGACAGAGGAGCTGAGCGGGTCCAGGGAGTGAGATCTGACAAGGACCAAGAACATCCAACTTAGAAATGAGTGTAAAATGCAAAAACAAGAGACTGACCCAAGCAAGTGACGAGTCTGACAGCAGCAGTTACAGAGAGAGGGGACACAGTTTTTCAATAGAAAAGCCAGAGTCAATGGAGCCAGAACACAGCGGCTAACAGGTTAGCTACGCCCACGTCTATTACAGAGGACACAGTTTTAAAAAAATCCCAAATAACTAAAAAACAAACAAACAAAAACACTCAAAATAACAAAAAATAAAGAAAATAAACAAAAAAAAACCTCCAAAAAAAACCTTAAAATAACAAAAAAAAAAACCCTCAAAGTAGATAAAAACAGACAAAAAAAACACAACCTCAAAATAACTTAAAAAAACTAAATTAATTAATTAAAATAACACACAAAAAACAAACAAACAAACAAACAAACTCAAAATAACTTTTTTTTTTAAATGTATGAAATAAACCTAAAATAACTTAAAAAAAAAAAAAAAAAAAAAAAAAAAAAAAAAAGAACCCCAGGATCATGTAGAGAGTTGTACCGCTGTGGAAACTCAGACGATCTGGCGCTGAGTGTCAGGTCCTGGCTCCCTTTGTCCTCTCCAGGTGCAGCGTTAGTGGTGTTAGTTGCAGGTGTGAATGGGAGGAGCCCGAGTCTCCATCCAACTCCAGGCTCTGACACAGAAGGGAGGGGAAAACAGCACAAAACACAAGGCAGACTGGGATCTTGACACCTGTGGTTCAGTGGATCTGACCACTCTACTAATGATGTTTTTAGGTTGAGAGGGGGATTCGAACCGCTAACCTTCAGATCCGTGGACAAGTTTTATACCAATCGAGATGCAATTTGTGCTATAAAATTCATGATTTTCAACCAGGAAGTAAAATTTAAAATGGAAAAAACTTGCCAAATTGGTGAAAATGTAAATATAATATTGTAAATTGTTAAATATAATGATCTTAAGTGTGTTTTAGTCCAACCTGCCATGGGCTCTTTAATCCCCCCGTCTCTCCTCCTGCACAGAGCTGATGTGTCATTGGTTTTACAACCTCCTGCTCGACCTGCTTTAAAAACACTGTAACAAACTACAGTCTAATAAAACCACACGACTTGTTTCTGGTTTCATCGTAAAACGCAGAGGACTGAAGCAGCCGGCCGCAGCGCTAATGCCATAATGGACCAGCTCCTCTCACTTTGAAGAGGAAGAGGAGCAGTGTTTAAATGAGCCACTAAATAGACCAGACATCGCCGTTAAAGCGTTTATGACAGGTTTATGCTCCAATACAGTTTTTAGTGATTTTGATACGTTTGCTTTAAATATCTGCTGATACAAATCGATACAAGATGAAAACTAAGCCAAAAATGGAGCCAAATATTTTTACTATGTTTATGTCCCTCAAATACGACGGAGTGTAAGTGTCACATAAAAAAAAGAGGGGGAAAAATCAATTATGTGGGCGCTACAAGAATAAACTCGTAACGTTTTGAGCTTAAAGTTGTAATTTCACAAGAATAAAGTCAAAGTCAAAGTAAAGACATGATTTTTTCCAGATTTAGCGGCTGATGTGTCAAAAAACGCAGAAGACCAATGTGCCACCATGACTAGAATGCAAAAGAATGGAGCTTATTTAAGTTAAAAGCTTATAAAATAAAATAAAGACTTACGACGGATGTAGAGCTTTATATTACTGGCCTTTTAAACATTAATAACTGTTGAATTCTTTCTCCAGGAGTGACCTGCCTGTGTCTCTGGGCAGGACACCGGCCGTGTTCTGATCCACAGGTGAAAGAGTCTTGGCGAGATTTTCACCAAAGCCGTTCCTTTTCCTTTGAGCCTTTTACACTTACGTACACTTGTTTTTTCATCTTGTGGAGCCACGTGCAACAAGACAGTGGAGCTCATGTTTACACATTCAGTCTGGAACATCAACAGGTACAGAGTGGACGCAGTGCTCCAGACTCTGTACTGGGGAACGGCGAGGACAGTGAGCCGTGATCGATTCTGCATAAAGAATTCAGGAACATTTAAACCAGTTTGAGCTCTCTGTGTCGGACTAAACTGAATTAGGACGGCCACTGTTTGATGCAGGACCCAAAAGCAGAACACAGAAAGGCAGACAGAAATGATTTATTTACAGTTAATTAAGTGTTTGTTTTTTTTCTGGCAGGGCAGGCAGGATCTGAGCAGAGGAAAAAACACTTTCAAACAAGAAGCCAAAAAATACCAAAAGAGCAAAGTGACAAACCACTAACGAGTAGTGTTGATCAAACAAACTGGTGAGGAGCAGCTGTGGAGCTGCTCTTCTTAAACTCGAGGCAGATCGTAGATGGAATCCAGGTGTGCAATGGCCACGCCCAGAGAGGAGGAGACAGATGACAGAGGATGAAGAGAGACAACTGGAAGAGCAGGACTGGACCTGAGCAGACTGTGGCTGTATTTCAATTCAACAGCTGCACACTTTGAAGTACCGTTCGAAGTACCCGGCCGACGAAGGGTAATCTTCCGTGTATCCTCCGTCGACTGCAAAGGCCTGCACCAGGGAGCGTACGTCAACCATGCTTACCTTAACATCGCCTGGCAACCGTGACAGCCGCTGGCTAATGAGCTAAATGTTTAAAATGGACTCCAAAATTATTACAGTTTTACTTATAATTCTTTTTTCATTCATTCAATTTCATTGGAGTAGAGTCGAGGTGTCGTCGTCGCAGCCATTTATTTCTGTTTAGATTAAATTAAGTAAAGAATTAATGTTTCCCTTTGAAAATCAACAGACAAATATAACGTTAAAAGTGATTTCTTCTCAGTTGTAGTGAGTATTACATAACTTTAAGAAAATATACCTTGTTTCTCCCGTAGAAGAAGTCACGCGCGGTGCATGATGGGATATAGCAGTGGGTGAAGTCTGCTTGAATGCACGCTTCGTTCACGGCCGATCTCCATGGAAACGCTGGAAACGCGGAGCACATTTGTCGGCCGCGTTCGTTGGTGCATGAAATGGGACAGGCCTTGACGCACCGGAAGTGACGTACGTGTCCTGCAGCCGACGAAGTGTGAAACTGACAAATTGAGACACGGCATGTGACAAGGACAGCGCAGTGACAATAGGGATTAAACTACAGTACGATCAGTCCACAAGCCCCATAACGAGGGGCTGAAGTGATCCGCAATGAGCACCATGATTGTGCAAAGTGCCCATGTTTACAGTAGTTAAGCTCAGGCAGAACATGTAGCCTACTTCTTTCAACAGTTTGTGATGGATGCGTACGAGCGAAGCAGTGGCAGCTAAACTGTAGAACAGCTCTGTCTAAAAACTCACAAACACATGGGACGTGTAGAGTGTCAGCATTTCAAAGTTTGACCTCTTTTATGGGCATTTATATAAAGCTTTAACTCATACAAGTCTGTGTTTACTTTGATTTGGCGTCGAGCCCTAAATCACTAAATTTTTACTTCATTTTTGGTAAAATTACATCTTTTTTTTTACTTTTTGCCATTGAAATCAGACCAAGTATGCTCAGAAATGTGTCTAAATCTTTGTCTAAATGTGTTTGTATAAAATCTCTTAAGTCTAAATTAGTTTTTGTCATCTTTTTTGGAGAATCTGCCCATTATCCTAAAGAGCGTCTGACAAACTTTTTTCTGACTTTTTTACTTTATTTAGTGAGATAAAACATGTTGTAAATATAAATTATAGTTTTCTACCAATCGAGAACTTATTTGAGTTATGGATTTCATGATTTCCAAATTTGAAATAAAAAAACTGTAAATTGTTGTGCTAAATTGCTAAATATAATGATCTTAACTGTGTTTTAGTCTAACTTGCCATTGGCACTTTAATCCCCTGTCTCTCCTCCTTCACAGACCTGATATGTCATTTGTTTTACAGCCTCCTGCTCGACCTCCTTTAAAAACACTGTAACAAACTACAGTCTAATAAAACCACAAAGAGCGAGCCTTAACCAGACTCCGCTCCTTTTTAGCTACAACTTTAATCTCAAAATATTAAAACTTTACTCATAAATTACAACTTTTTCTGGCTTTGACTTTATTCTCATTAAATTACGACTTTAATGTAGCGCTATTCTCGTAGCGCTACAGCATAATAATTCTTTTTTAATGTGACACTTACACTCCGCCGTATGCAAATAAGTACAGAACAGCTTTGGAAAAAGAGTTCAAACGTTATGAGCTGTTTTGGGACAATAAAACATTTGGAGTCGATGCCCAAACCATCCCAGGATCAGTATTCCCTAAAATATCCCTAGAACTTTGATGCAGGAGTTTGTATGTTAAATAGTCCACATTAGTCAAGTGGCAGTTTATGATAAAACGTTTAGAAAAGTTGAAAATTACAGTAACTGAATCGCTCTATTCACCTGCTCCCAGACAAAATAAAGGTGCAGCCTGTGAGGAAGTGATTTTAGACTGTGGAGGATTAGACTGTGGAGGGTTAGACTCTGGAGGGTTAGACTTTGGAGGGTTAGACTCTGGAGGGTTAGACTTTGGAGGGTTAGACTGTGGAGGGTTAGACTGTGGAGGGTTAGACTCTGGAGGGTTAGACTTTGGAGGGTTAGACTCTGGAGGGTTAGACTTTGGAGGGTTAGACTCTGGAGGGTTAGACTTTGGAGGGTTAGACTGTGGAGGGTTAGACTGTGGAGGGTTAGACTCTGGAGGGTTAGACTTTGGAGGGTTAGACTCTGGAGGGTTAGACTTTGGAGGGTTAGACTGTGGAGGGTTAGACTGTGGAGGGTTAGACTCTGGAGGGTTAGACTTTGGAGGGTTAGACTCTGGAGGGTTAGACTTTGGAGGGTTAGACTTTGGAGGGTTAGACTTTGGAGGGTTAGACTGTGGAGGGTTAGACTGTGGAGGGTTAGACTGTGGATGGTTAGTCTCTGGAGGGTTAGACTCTGGAGGGTTGGACTGTGGAGGGTTAGACTGTTTACTTGCAAGAAATAGGTCAAATTAAAAGAATGAATAAAAAAGTTTGTCATTTTGTCAGAATCATAATAACTCAGAATAATAACTACAGAGGTCAGAGGTCAGCCCCAAGCCTGAACAAACCTGATTTCACACCCAACATGGCAACTTACTAGCCACATATTTGTCACACAATATTTTTTCTGGTAGCGTATGTTTTATTTTTGTAGTTTGATCAAAAACACGCACTAGATTTATATGATGTGACTTTTTTCTACCATGTTCTAACGTTGTTCCCTCATCAAAAACATGTCTGAAGAGGTTGTAAATGTCATCCCTGCATGTTTGAGTAATCTAGCGATCTCTCCCGGGCCCTATTCAAACCCTCCTTATGGTTCGCTGTAAGATTTGTCCAAATCTCCGCCCACAAGCCTACATTACCCATGCTCCCACACGACAATTCTCCATAAATATACAAAAACATGATACAAAACAACACACTACAACTTCACAAACCTGGTGCGATGTGCAGTAGTTTCATTAGCAGGATGCACTCTTGACTGTTGTGATAGAGCTTTGAAGGGGCAGTGACTTCAGAGACTTAAAAACAAAACTGAAAATTGTTAATTAATGGGGATTTTGCATTTTCAAACCAATAAAAGGAAACATGGTGATCCAAATATGTTACGTGTTCGCAGTTAATACCTCATAGAAATCAAATACCCCTCTTTAACTGCGGTATTTGGCATAATTTATAGAGTTTCAGTTCTTCACACTGGTGCGTGCCTTGTGAAATCAATAATTTTCCCTAATTTTGGCAAAATACAAAACACCTTTGAAGACTCCTTATAAAAATAGCACATTTCAGGAGATGATTGTGTTTTATGGAGTGACGCAGGTTTCAAAGAAAACACATGGAAGATTATGGCCAATAAATACAATTAAAGAACTCACATGGATTATAATTGACATGAACTTTTATTACTAATGATGGGATTTTCGGCTTGTTTGTGGGATCTGAATCTTTTGGATCTGTTTATTTCAAAGAGCTGTTCAAAAAACTGGCTCTTTTTATATGTATTTATATGACCAATGCCAATGTGAGAACTTATTTAACTACAAACTGTCGTAACGTTCGAGGGATCAAAGATACAGACTCGGGGTAAAACTTTGACAGAGTTTACTACAAACATGGAAATGTGTGAAATGTTGGTTGACAGAGCAGGTAATAGAGAGCTGGGTCGGAGGCAGACGTCTTCAAAATGGTTGTAAAAGATAGGTCGGAGGTGGAGGTGTTCGTACCGGTCGTGGAGAGTGAAGGACATAAACGTCATTGCTCATAATATTAAAGATTAGACTAAAAGGAGGTTTAGGACTTTCACGCAACACTACACAAACACATTCCATTCTTGCCCTATCGCATAGAAAAGAACGTACTGTGATAATAGATAGATTGTGTAGCATGTCCTCAGATTAAACTGTTACAGATAACTCTGCACCAGTGGGGCGCCTGGAGGGTAGAGGAGTGCCAGAAGGAAGAAGAAGATGTCCATGCCCAGCTACTGAATATTCATGATTTATGTTTAAATGTGGCGTTCAGGGTCAAGCACTCGGGACCGCCCCTGAGATCTCCGTGCACGTACTAGGGACAGCATCACGCCTGACTTGTATTAGATTGGATGTATAGGGAACAATAAAACTCCAGTGATTCTACTCTCTGGTCTCCAGTGGTTCTTCTGATCGGATAAAAGGAACATGCTTACAAGAGCTGGGTCAGAGGCGGAGGTGCAGGGTGAGTCCAAGAAGCGAGATCTGGCGAAAAACGAGAAAAAACAGCTGAGCACTATGACCATAACCACAACAAGACTGGGCCAAGCGGAACTGTACCACAGAGGATACGAGGACGATCTGGCGGAGTGTGTAGGATCCTCAGTCTCTTTGTACTCCCGAGGTGGAGGCTCGATAGCCCATGGACTTCAGGTGTGCAGTAAGTGGTGCCAGAGGCTCCGCCCAGCTCCAGGTCAGGACACAGAAGGGAGAGCGAAAGACAGCACAGAAACACAAGGACAGACTGGGATCTTGACACAAACTAATCACAGAGAGAACGTACCAAAGCTCAGATGTGTTTAAAATGGCTCAAACTGAGAGTGGAAGTCACGTGAAGTTCATCGAGGCTAGGAGTTATAGCGGCTAATGTGAGCTGAGTTCCATATTAGGAATTACGACCACAAGTATCATAGCAACCAAAGAGCCCATCTGGAATGAGACTGTTGAATCGCTGGCTTAACAGGTAGTAGGCGCTTAGCAACACTGTCAATCAAACCTGTTGCTAACACTAGCAGGAGTGACATCAGGGAAAGAAGGTGCCTGATTTGTCTGTTATTAATGTTCATATCTTGATTTACAGACACAATAGTGAAATAAAAACTCCAGGATCATGTAGAGCGGGTTAATACGAACATTTAAGACCAAAATGACGAGTCTGACAGCAGCAGTACAGTTACAGTTTTTCAATAGAATGTGAATTGGAGCCAGAATCAATAGAGCCGGAATTGCGCCCGTGATCACTTTGCAGGTTAGCTATGACCGTTTATATAAACAGTCGATGGTTTTACCCTTTGAAATCATGCATGATCTAAACATAAAACAGTTTGTCTACAATAATAATTATTAAAAACTACCTATTGTTATGTTGCCAAATCATTTTTTTCTGCTCAAATCTCTCACTCGTGTCACCTGCTTTGCTTCTGAGCCAACTCTTGTGTTTGTTCAACGCGAACCAGTGCATAAAAATGGTAAGAAAATCTTTTGTCTCTTGTCGTAATGGTGGTGTAGGCGGGACCAAAACGGTGCAGAACTCGGAGCAAGTTTACAGTGTTTATTTACAGTTAGTGAATTAACAGACAAATGATGGCAAGGCCGACAAGGAGTGGGGAGCAGGGTGCGAGCCAAAGTCCGGGAATGCCTCGTGGGGAGCAGGGACAGGGCGTAACCAGTAACAGAGCGTGAGACAGGACCAGGAACGGAGCCAGAGGCGACGGAGCAGGGGCGGTCCAGGGAACAGGAACCAGAGCGGGGAACGAGGTGCAAGCCAGGGTCCAGGACGTGACAAAGTTGCAAAGACAAAGAGCAGACAATACCGGAGCAGGGACGTGGGGTCAGGAACGGAGCCAAAGACAAAGGAGCTGGGACGATCCAGGGAACAGGAATCTGAGGGTAGCAAAAATCCAGTAAGCATCAAGAAGCTAGCAACAACAGTGTACAAAAACAGAGCTGGAATAGTCACGTTAGATACGTGGACGATCTGGCACCGAATGTCTGGTCCTGGCTCCTCTTATCCACGGCAGGTGGTGATGATTGCGCTGATGGGATGCAGGTGCGCGCGGGAGGAGCCGGGAACTCTGTCCAGCTCCAGACTCATGGGCTCGACACACGGGGAGTGCCTAACGACAGCGTGCAGCGACACTCATTGCATAGGCTTTAAAATCGAACACATGGGCAGCGACAAACTGCAGCGACTAGCGGCAGCTTGTCACGCCGCGCTCTGTTCCAGAGCAGAACAGAGCTGTTTATTTGGAGAGAATTTTGAGGTTAATAGCGGTAGATGGGAAAAAGACGCTAAAATGAAATCTCGTAAAGTTTTGCTTCATTTGACTAAAATATTACAATTGGTTGCACTCTACGAAACTAAAAAAAAAGCAATCCTGGGTCCACCCTATTCTGCAGCTACTTCTGTTTAATGTAAAAACCTTAAATAAATATATTTTTTTAAATGTTGAATCAGCCTTTAATACATTTGGTTATTAGCCTCCATAAATTTATCTGAATTAACAAATTTGCGCATGTTAACTTACCACTCGTATTCACGTTAAGGAGCCATTCAAAAGACCCGACTCGCTCACCAACGATCTAGTCACATCACTAGTTATGACAAATGCAGGTTTCTACAGCGAAGATTGTTTTGTTAAAAGAAGCAACAGAGTCTTCCCCAATCGATTCCCGGGTTGATTTACACTGGGTCAAACGCAAGACTCTTCACCTGTCCACAGTGGCTGTTACTCGCCTCCTCTGAGAAACATCTGTCTGGTATTTATTAATGTTTTATTACTTTATATTTGTGATATATCTGAAACACTCCACAGTTTAATGTTTTTGAGCTAGTTAATGTCACTAAAGAAATATTTCAAACTCTGAACTGAACTGGACTCTGTAACTGTAGCTCAGCATCATAAAACTTACTTCATTTTGGATGTGAATTTTTCTCAAATAAGTCCATGACATTTGTGTTTCACCATTGCACTGTTCCACCCACAGAATGTATGTATAAATGGACAGAGCTAACCTGCTAGCATTACAAATAGAGAGTGATCATGAACAAACTACAAGAACAAACTACTACATGGAGGGTTCTGATGAGCATTTTACAACTGAATCTATGTGTTGTTCTGTTAATGAAATGTTTTAATTTTTCATTTAAGCATTGTCAGCATTTATTCCATTTATTAGAACTAACCCAGCAGAGTAGTTAAATATAACCCAGAGTTAGATTAGATTAGATCTGCCGGGTCAGAATAAGAGTTGTGTTGGTCCGATAGTGACCCAGACCTTGGTTATTATTACTGGGAAAGTATTGTAAGTATGATTTTCTAGAGTGCATGGATCTATCACATACTTTGGTGAACCAGTCCACATCAAACTTAAAGAAGAGATAATCTGGATCTACTTTGATACGAATTGTCTTTGTTGGAAATAACCAATTGTTTTTACAATCAACTTCAGAAATTTTTATTTTATAAACTCTTTTTACTGAGCTGCCATAGTAAGATGTCTGTGCTTCTGTTTCGCATCTGTTTTCTTGCTCCTTTGTTATTTTCATTGTGTTTTATTTGGCTGTGTCGAACCTTTCAACAAGTCGAGTCTCAGCTGCTTCTCAGTGTGATTGATACACATTATTTCACATCAAGAAACACATGGACAATGTTTGTGTTACCTGGGCAAGGTCCCTGCGCAGCAGGAGGGGAGAGCAGGTTCCAGGGCCGGTGTCCAGTCCAGGCTGAGGAAGAAAATGCCCATCCTGTTCATCCTTTTCATCCTGTCTTCAGAGAGCGAGGCCTGAAGCCGGCTCTGTCTGTGGATCAGCACTCGACTTGTTCATCACTGTCTGTGTGGAGTGGGCCTCTCTCGGACCGGATGTTTTCTACTCGGCGAACCCGGAATCCTAACCCCTGCGAGTGGATTCTTTGCCTGATTCTGTGTGTGAACGAGCCAATGATTTCATGTGTCTCATGGAGACATTGCAGCAGGAACAGTTCTTTCATCTAAACGAGCTTTGCCCTGTGGACTGCTCCGTGTGTGGGACTCTGTGGCTCGCGTGTCGTGGAGGTTGTGTTTGTCAACCGGAGCTGTTTCTGCAGCAGATTGATACGATCGAGCTCAACTCATGCAAACTACAGATGAGTAAGGTTGGAAACACAGATGTTTTCTATTGTGTCCTAGTTTATAGACCTTGTCCTTCCCGTCTATTTCCTGACGTCTATTTCCTGATGAGTTCTCTGCTGTTTTGTCATCTATCATTACACTTTGGTCTTAATCATAGGGAACTTTAATCTCCTCATCGATGACTCCTCTTGTCTCTTGTCTCATGTCGACTCTCATGGCTCCTTCAGTGTTGTACATCATGTCTCTGGTCGTACTCATTAAAAAGGACTTTACTTTAGACGTGGCCTTTTCTCTTGGTCTAAATATTGACCAGTGAACTGTTGAGGATTATCACTGTGGTATTTGATTTGACTTGGCATTTAAAACGGTCCCTCTATTTTTAATACAAAACATAAATGAATCAGCTGTTTTTTCTACCTTTACTGGATGAATGAAGTCATCTGTATCTTCTAAAGCCTGGAATAAATGGAACGTTTGTGCAAAAGCACTGAATTAGAGGTGCACAGACTAACTCTTAAGGATGTGATGTTGCAGTGCATGAAATGATAAACCAATCTATTTAATCTATTTTTCTTATCTTGTTTCTTGGAATAAGAAATACCCCATCCTGTTTGATGCTATTCAAAATTTAGCTGCCCCCAGAACTCCTGAAATGCATTGTAACTCACAGGACGACTCTGTGACAACTTCACGGCCTTTTTTGTTCAAAACGTAGAAGACTTGGAGACTAACAGCATGAGCCCTCCTGGAAATACTGTTTGCTCCTCTGTGTCTTCCTCAGTGTGCTTCTCATCGTCCTTCACACCGGTCAGCCTCATAGTCCTTCACATCAGTCAGCCTCATGGTCCTCCACAATGGTCAGCCACATCGTCTTTCACACGGTCATTCTCATCGGTCCACACACCAGTTACCCTCATTGTCCTTCACGTCGGTCAGCCTCATTGTCCTCCACACTTGTCATCCTCACTGTCCTCCACACAGGACATCCTCATCGTCCTTCACACCGCTCAACCTCATCGTCCTCCACAACGGCCATCCACATTGTCCTTCACACTGGCCAGCCTCATCGTCCTCCACACCAGTCATCCTCATCATCTTCCATACCAGTCAGCCTCATCGTCCTTTACACCTGTCATCCTCATCATCTTTAACGTTGGTCATCCTCATCGCCCTCCACACCATTCATCCTCATCGTCTTTCACATCGGTCATCCTCATTGTCCTCCACACCGGTAATCCTCATCGTTCTTTACACCGGTCATCCTCATCATCCTTTACACCGGTCATCCTCATCATCTTTCACGTCGGTCATCCTCATCGTCCTCCACGCCGGTCAGCCTCATTGACTTTCATGTCGGTCAGACTAATGGATGTGAAGGTGTCAGTAAAAAGATGAAACCCTCATCTAGCCCTGTTCACATTATACCAACTTCTTGAGTGTTTTAGTTGTTTGTTCACTGAGGTTCATCTGGTCTTCCATTAATTTATTTTAATAGATGATCTTTCCAGGCCAAGGTTCAGTTTTTCATCCCTGAGAGTTTGGACTTGTGGTGGTCTCGTGATGCTTTTGATGTTGTCGGTCCCGGTGTTGTAAAGCTGACGCATTTTTCACTTGAACCCGCTTCAGTTCCCTCCTATTTCAAGCACGCCGTGGAAAACACCATCCTTAAAGGGCCTAATATGGATCCTTCGGAGCCTAAAAACTACGGGTCCATATCAAAACGTACTTTTGTTTACCAAGTTATGGAAAAGGTGGAGGCAGGACAATTAAATTCTTACATGGAGCAGCATAAATGGTTTGAGATGTTTTAGTCAAGGTTCTGAAAAATGCTTCTATGGAAACTGCATTCGTGTGATGTGATGATGGCAGTAGATACTTATCGCTACAGTCTTGGTTCTACATCATTTGACCTCTGTCCTGGGCCCTGGTTTCTTTTTGCTGGACTTGCTGCCTCTGGGTCAGATTATTCACCGTTTCAGAAATATGTGAGATGACATAATTCTTCTCAATGGGTTTTTTTGAATTTTTCTTTGCGGAGGAAGGTTTGAGGCCAGGGGCGCTCCGGGACAGTTGTTTCTGCAGGAGGAGGGTCTGAGGACAGGGGGCGCTCTGGGACAGTTGTTTCTGCAGGAGGAGGGTCTGAGGACAGGGGGTGCTCCGGGATGGTTGTTTCTGCAGGACGAGGGTCTGAGGACAGGGGGCGCTCTGGGACACTTCTCCATTTGCTTGTCTGTTTCTGTTTCATTGTTGATTTTCTAACTTTCTGTTGGTTAAATCGATTCTCATGTTCAGCCCTAAGAGGCAACAGCTGTTGTGATTTTGGGCTTTACTAAAATAAATTGAATATGTCTTATGTCACCAGTTGTACACAGATGATGTGCCACTCTGCTGCTCTTTCAGTGACTCAGAGTTTCACATTTTGTCTATATTTTTTGACTGCGTGACTTCCACTGAAACGTTTTTGACCAGGCTAATCCAGACTCATCTCTCTGTATGTTTTACACAGATTGATATCAGTCTGGTACCATGTCCTCTGTTGCGTCTCAAAACCTCTCAAATGTCATTGTCCAATCAGATCTGTTTATTTCAGTCACACATGTGCAACAAACGTGCTCCCTGATTTGCCTCTATCACAAACTTTGGCCAGTTTAAACCCAGCCTCAAAACATATTTATTCAGACTAGCTTTTAACACTTAGTAATGCCGTGACACTTTGTACAATTTGTTTTTATTTAATGGTTTAATGTTTTGATTGTTATTCTTATGTGTGTGTTTTTTTTTTTTTTTTTGGAAAGCAGGAAAGTAGGTTTTCCCTCTCCGGGTGAGTGGTGAGTCGCTTTTTCAAGTGGAGGAGGTCAAGTATCTCGGAGTCTTGTTCTCGAGTGAGGGAAGGATGGGTGAGTTTGACAGTTGGTAATTTACCGGTCAGTCTACGTTCCTGTCCTCACCTGTGGTCATGAGCTTTGAGTCATGACCGAAAGGATAGAAGCGGCCGAAATGGGTTTCCTCCGCAGAGTGGCTGGGTGTTTCTTTGGAGAAGGCCTGGGAACACCTTGGGGTTCCACTGGAGGAGCTGGAGGATGTGTCTGGGGTGAAGGAAGTCTGTGAGTCCCTGCTTAAACTGCTGCTCCTGTGACCCGGGTAAGTGGAAGAAAATGGATGGATGGATGGATAGAGGCTTCGCTCATTGATTCTGCAGAAATTCACCATGTCCTTCAGCCCCCTGCGAGATTTTTTTCTTTCCTTTTTTTCCTACTTTTTTGATACAGGCAGACCATGTGTGTCCCTGATTGGCTAATCCACCCGTCAATCAGTCTATTTGAAAATGGGGAGAGTCACCGGTGATCAGACTCACATCTTTGTAAAGTATTGAAGAGGCGTGTTTGCTGAATCCCAGGCTGACGACACTCCTGTTTAGAAAAGCCTTTGTTTTATTGATTCTTCTGACCCTGTTGGATTTACTCTTGTGTATTTGGTGGATCTGCTCTGTACAGAACTGTGTGATGTTTGTGAAGAGCTCTATAGAAACAAACTTGACTTACTTCCTCTTAAATAACTCCTGAGAACAAATTGCATGTATGTGGAGGATTAGATTAGGTTATATAAAAAATACCACATGAACCAAAACATGAAAAAATAAACATTGTATGAATCATCGAGGAAACTTTGAATAGTTTGGGAACGTCATATTGTAAACATAAAACCAAACACTGCGCTTTAGTGGAAACAAAGGGCTTAAGTACAGACCCAAACCCTTTTGTCACTATTATCTTCCGAATGATCTGACAGTGAAATAAAATAAAAAAATAGGGGCCATTCGGAGCTGTCATGAGTAAACAATTAAACAAAATTGTGTTTTTCACAATCGAATCCCTCCAGAAATGTGGTCTGTGAAGAAAAGAACCAATTACAAACTGTTTAATATAATTATTGTGTTTTTTTCATACTTAAATTAAATATGAAGAATGGAATGACTCTGGGGATGATTTCCACATTTCTCAAAAAGTTGAATAGTCCCGACCGTTTGCGTGAGATCCAGAAATGTTATTATTAGTCCATCAATTATGATTATTATTATTAGTCAATCTCATCATTATTTATGGCAGAAATCAAGCTTTATCAGAGTTTTATCAGAGTCACATGGCCTGAACGTAGTGAGCTGCACGTCTGAATCGCTCTGTGACTGAGGCTCTATAGCGCCCTCCATAGAGTGCAGGTCTATGTAGTGAGTGAGGGGTCAGGGGCTGGAGGAGACATTCAGACACAACCTCAGAAAATAAAATGTTACCGTCAGAAGAAGCTCGCATCCCAACCTACAAATTCAACCATCTCAGGCAGTGATTAATTCAGATATGAATTAAATGATTGAACTCTATGCAATCTAATCTCTGTTAGTGTCAGTACTTCCTGTTAGTGTTACTACCTCCTGTTATCATCACTACTTCCTGTTAGTGTCACTACTTCCTGCCCAGTTTTAGATCTATGTTTTTTCTGTCATGCAAAAATGAATGAATATTTAAAGATAAGGCAATGGACAGGGAGCTGCAGGTGGGTCAGGGGTCAGAGGTCAGGGGGTCAGGGTAAGACAGTGGACAGGGAGCTGCAGGTGGATGTCACCGACAACATGTTAAACACGACATGAATAAAATGAAGGACAATTCCATGTTTAGAAAGAGACATGCTTGTGTCTCAATGCTAATGCTATCTTTGAGGCATAATAAATATCAAATCACCACCATGAACTGAAGTATTCCACATAGAAAAATAATTGGGTCATCTTTATTTTAATTAATTTGAATTTGAATAGATTGTTTATTTTATGTTTTCTGATTTTAATAAAAGTGACTGTTAGCTTTGAGACACAGAGCTAGCTTGAGTGCTACAGTACACACAAAGAACAAATATAATGCACTTTACCACCTTATACTTTTTATATTTTTGTCTCTTTTATCAATTTAAAGCTGTACAGTGTAACTTTTTTGCTGGTGGGTCCACTACCTCCTTTTCTCCACGCGGGATGTTCCACAGTCTGGCATTATATTTATCTGTTTGAATAAAGACAAGCAGACACAGTAAGAATGGATGTTTTGTAAAGTTTTTTGAGCAATAAAAAACACTTGTAATGGAAAACACACCGATCGGCAATTTTAACGCCAAACTTTGGAACAGGTGTGGGAACGTTGCATAGTCTCTTTTATTGTTGAATTTTTGCTGTCACGGAATCTCTGGAGCTGTTTTCAATTTTACATGGCAAATGTTGAGGTCAAAATAAGTTTCCTCGGCCGGGTTAAGTTACAGACTCTGTTTAAATTATGCAGGCTTTGGGGTGGCACCATTTACTGTTTGTATAAATGGATACGGTTAACCTGCTAGCCGACGCATTCCAAATAGGAAGTGATCATGAGCGCGCTTCCGGCTCCATCGACTCTGGCTCCAATTCACTTTCTATTGAAAAACCGTCACCTCTGTCTCTGTACCTGCTGCTGTCGGCCTCATTTTGGTCTTAAATGTTCGTATTAACCCGCTGTACATGACCCTGGAGGTTTTTATTTCACTATTGTGTCTGTAAATCAAGATATGAACATTAATAACAGACAAATCTGACATGTTTTATCTCATAGAAGTCCTAAAACTGTCAAACTGTTGTTTTTTTTAGTTATTTTGAAGTGTTTTTTTTTTTGTTTTTTTTGTTATTTTAAGTTTTGAAAATCTGCCTGTTCTCGCTGTAACTGCTGCTGTCAGACTTGTCATTTTGGTCTTAAATGTTCGTATTAACCCGCTCTACATGATCCTGGGGTTTTTGTTTCATTATTGTGTCTGTAAATCAAGATATGAACATTAATAACAGACAAATCAGGCGTTTCTTTCGTAGAGGTCGTTCTCGCTAGCATTAGCAACAGGTTTGATTGACAGTGTTGCTAAGCGCTTGCTCCCTGCTAAACCAGAGTTGTGGGCGTGAAGAGACATTACCTTCAACAGCCTCGCTCCGGATTGGCTCTTTGGTTGCTATGATACTCGCAGTAAGAAATCCAAATATGAAACTCTGCCCCAAATTTTCCGCTATAACTGCTAGCGTCAACGAGCTTCATTTGACTGAAGCCGATCGCTGTGGGCGACGTCACACTCACTTAGTCCACTTCTTCATGCAGTCTACAGGTGGCACAAAACGCTGAAACATTGACCACTTTTGCCCTCTTGTGGCTAGTTTTCGCTCCTGCATGCTAACGCCAGCCACGCTTCACCAGTTAACAGTTATCCCGATTTCGTCATATGTTTTGCCAGAGCTCTCCTCATGTCTGAACTTTGTTTAATTTGATGCTACTGACGCAAAGGGCCTTAATAAAGTCAACGTGAGTCACTTTTACAGCAGACGTGGATGTCGGTGTCATGTGTTAGGAAGCCGGAGCCAGTTGGATCACCAGTTCCTAACGTTTATGAAAGGATTTGAGATTTTCCTATTTGGTTTATCCATAATGTTTTCAACACTGGGTTTAACGCGTGTGGCATCTTTACAAGTTCATTTGTAACTCATCAGGCTGGGCTGGAGACTCGTGCAAGAAACCAGGAGGAACCTCTCAGTTTAAATAGAAATTAACATTCATTTGGGGGATTGCACGCATTTTTGTGGAGCTAAAAATGTTGAACTCTGCCATAGAATCATAGAGTCTAGAGTCATTGTTCAAACTCCACTGCTTCAGTTTTACCAGTTATGCAATTCAAGTTCCTTTACTGTTTCCACATATTGCAGAAGTGATTTTATTTATGGTAAATAGTCACACTGTTACATCAAAGAACCATTCACCCATTCACGGCATTTACAGCTCCATCGACTCTGGCTCCAATTAACTTTTTATTGAAAAACTGTGTCCCCTCTCTTCGTACCTGCTGCTGTCAGACTCGTCATTTTGTTCTTAAATGTTCGGATTAACCCGCTCTACATGATCCTGGGATTTTTATGTCATTATTTTATCCGTAAATCAAGATATGAACATTAATAACAGACAAATCAGGTGCCTTCTTTCCCCGAGGTCGCTCCCCCTAGCGTTAGCAACAGGTGTGACTGATAGTGTCACACCTGCAAAACCAGTGGTGCAGTAGGAAAGGGTGTTACCTTCAACAACCTCGCTCCGGATTGGCTCTTCGGTTGCTATGATACTCACGGTCAGAACATTCGGCTCCAAATTAGTCGCTATAACTGCTAGCCTCGATGAGGCTTCATTTGACGTCGCACTCCCTTAGTGCACTTCTTTATACACTCTATGGTCTTGCCCAAGGACACGACAGCATTCATCTGTGGGAGCTGGAATCACACCCGTGAACCTGTGGGTCAGTGGATCTCGCCACTCAATCAATGACGTTTATGTTGAGATTCGAACCTCTAACCTTCGTATCAGTGGACAAACGCTCTACCAGCTGAGCCAATATTGTTTATTTGATAGCGGCAGATAAAGAACATGTGCTAATCCAGTGCTGGAATAATGTTTTTGACCGTAGATAATTCACAACACTAGTCCCTGAGAGAGGATCAAAATCAGATTTCACCAAAATCAAAATTAAATCGGTTTAGTAATAATAAAATGTGAATAATAGCGATGCAGGTTGTGGGTCTGAATGCTGTCTCTGAATTTTACCATGTTAAAAACATGAAAAACAGACTAGTTTTTAGTTTTAAACAGTTTGCAGTGGTCCAAAGTTATTCCTCACTTATCTTATGCATTCAGAACATACTCAATGAATTTATAAACACTATACACAACCTTCAGAGACCAGAGCTGAGTTTTGGTCGTGACGGTAAAGCCAACAACAACTAGCATGCTAACACATGCTTCCTGTTTAACCGAGAATAAGATGGCTTCTAATTAGTTGCTGATTGACGACACCCAACTCTCTTTACCGTGTTTACAGTATATCTGGACTGGGCCAAGTCTAATTGTGCTCAGATACATGGGAAAAGATTGAGTCTTTAAGTCGTTCTGTAATTGGAGTGGGCAAAGTGAGAGAAGTGTCTTGCCAAAGGAAACAACCACAGCATGGAAATCAGACAACCTCCAAAATCAGAGAAGGAATCGTTGTCTCATTGAGTTTTGCGTCTGACTGACAGTTGACCAGGATGTTCCCAGTTTAACCCATAGTTGGCGCTACTTGCGTTACGATACTAACCTCCGATACAAAAGATGAATTGGTGTGAACTCAGTGGAAGCCGCAGTAGTTGTTGACTTTTCAGATAACCACAGTGTGTAGTCTGAGCAGAGCCACACACATCGTCCTGATGAGCTTTTAATGGCAGAGTGTGAGAAGCAGAGCTGAGCCTGAGGAATGCTGCTGCTTAAAGAGTAAATATTACATAAAACTGACTCTTAAAGGGATGATGTTACACAAAAGTGACCCTTAAAGGGATGATGTGACACGAAACTGACTCTTAAAGGGACTATGTGACACAAAATTGACTCTTAAAGGGATTATGTGACACGAAATTGACTCTTAAAGGGACGATGTGACATCAAACTGACGCTTAAAGGGACCATTTTACACAAAACAGACTCTAAAAGGGACAATGTGACATAAAACTGACTCTTAAAGGGGCTATGTTACACAAAACTGAGTCTTAAGGGGACGATGTGACGCATAACTGACTCTTAAAGGGATGACATTACACAAAATTAACTCTTGTGAGCTTTAAGTCGTGTTCTAATGTCATTACCTCCTCAAAAACAGAGCTGGAGTTGTGTTTTGTTTCATTCACACATGTTTGAGTAACACTTTATTATTAGTCTGTAACATCTCCAAAGATCAAAATGCTCTGTTCCACCTTGTGATGTCATGAAGTGGTAGATTTCAAGTTAACAGCTCCTTTTACCTTTAGTTCGGTAGAAGACTGACAACTCCAGAGATGAAATGATCTAAATGATTCTAGTGAAGGTGTGTGGAGTTTCAAAATACAGTGGAGCACTTCCTGTACTAGCACTTGATGACATCACAAGGTGGAACAGAGTGTTTTCAGTTTGAGAGAAGAATAACTCAGCCTAAATCTGCAGGGTTCGTGTGTTAAACATGTGTGAATGAAACAAATACAACTCCAGGTCTGTTTGTGATGAGGAAACACTGGTCATACTTTTGAATATTCAGGACAAATCTCCCTGGAAACAAGCAGGTAGTGGACCCTGGATGGGAAAAGTTACGTAGTGCTTCCTTTAGAGATGCCCTGATCCAGCTTTTTCCGTTCCGATTTTGATACTATAGCTTTAAGTATCTGCTGATATCAACTGATTCCAGAGCAGAGACTGGAAACAGCATTTATTTACTTTAAACAAAAGTAAAACGAGACAAAACTGATCCAAATGTGTTAGGTAACTGTTATTTATCGCTTAAGTAACCACAGACCACTTTGTGTAAATAAAAATTCAAACATTATGAGACTTTCTGGGCCGAATACGACAAGGAAAAAGTCTTATTACATCAGTTTAAACGTCCAACCAGAAGCGATATTTGGAAAGCGATATTCGATACAGTGACAGAAACATGTGATTATGTTGAGCAAAAACATCGCCATGGAGACAAGCAGGTGGCAGATGCTCCAGAAGTAAAGTTACATAGTGCACCTTTATACTTTTACATAGACTCTTGACACACACTGGTGGCGCCGGTTTTGTGCCGTAGAACGTGTCCGTGTTTAGTGTGGCGCTGTGTGCGGAGACCAAACTGGACGCCAGCGACTTTACAACCCCCGAGGTGTTGTGCTGCTGTGGGCCGCTGCTGTGGGCCGCTGCTCCAGCCAAACAAACGCACCAAACACATGGCCCACATGTGGTTCTGCTTACCGGTGACATCTGCTCCAAAGAATTAGCCATAAAAACACTTAAAACATTTAGTTAACTGCCTTTCCTCGCCGTACCGCAGCACGCACAGGCAGAGAACGACTCGCCTACAGAAATATGCAAACCATTCACGCCGCTCCGAGTGAGGCAGACGGGGTTTATGGACGCCTTTATGATCATATAGGATTAACTGTTTCGTATTTAGGGTGAAGTCATAGTTACAGTTTAGTTGTTTTTATTTCGCATGGTTTTTAACGGTCAAAAAAGCTTTTAAAGGGGTAATTGTGTGGAAAAGAGAACACCTGACTTCATTATAATCCTCCATTTTTCAATTAACAAACTAATGTACCGTGAAAAGTGTGGGAAATAAGGACTTCAGAGCTGAGTAATTAAAGAAGGGGTATTATGCAAAATGTGGAGCTTTCTGCCATATTATAATGTTGTCTCCTTATTAAAAACATTTCTGAAGAGGTTTTGCATGTTTGAGTAATCTAGAGATCTCCCCAGGGCCCTATTCAAACCCTCCTTATGGTTAGCTGTAAGATTCTGTACAAGGCTCCACCCACAAGCCTACATCACCCATGCTCCCACACGACAATTCTCCATAAATATACAAAAACATGATACAAAATTGTACACTACAACTTCACAAACCTGGTGTGATGTGCAGTAGTTTCATTAACGCTGATTGTAATGTGATAGTGCTGTGAAGGGGGAGTGACTTAGCATGGAGGGCAAAGGTAGAGGAGACTTAGGCCGTATCTCAATTCAACCGTTCGACTTGTAGCCTCCGTTGACCAAAAAGTCCGTGCAAACGATACAGGGCTGCGCCACGGAGCGTACGTCAACCTCTGTTTGTGCGCTTATGTTACGTCACCTAGCAACCATGATGTTTGCTGAGTAATGAGCCATACAGTTGTGGACTCATGACCTGAAACGTGTAAAATAGACTCTGAAATAATTACAGTTTTCTTTTTAATCCTATATTTTTTCATTAAAGAAGAGTTGAGGTGTCGTCGTTGCACCGTTTATTTCTGTTTAGATTGAATGAAGTAAAGAATTAATGTTTCCCTTTGAAAATCAACAGACAAATATAACATTAAAGGTGATTTCTTTCCAGTTGTAGAGAGAATTACATAACTTTAAGAAAATATACCTCGTTTCTCCTGTAGAAGAAGTCACGCGCGGTGCATGATGGGATATAGAAGTGTGCAATATCTGCTCAGATGCACGCTTCATTCATGGCCGATCTCCATGGAAACGATGGAAACGCGGGGCACATTTGTCGGCCGCATTTGTTGTGTGTGTGCTCCTCATGTCTGCTCCTCATATGTGTGTGCTCCTCATGCGTGTGTGCTCCTCATGGGTGTGTGCTCCTCATGGGTGTGTGCTCCTCATGGGTGTGTGCTCCTCATGTGTGTTCTCCTCGTATGTGTGTTCTCCTCATGTCTGTTCCTTGTGTGTGTATTCTCCTCGTGTGTGTTCTCCTTATGTCTGCTCCTCGTGTGTGTGTGCTCCTTGTGTGTGTTCTCCTCATGTCTGTTCCTCGTGTGTGTTCTCCTCGTGTCTGTTCCTTGTGTGTGTATTCTCCTCGTGTGTGTTCTCCTCGTGTCTGCTCCTCGTGTGTGTGTGCTCCCTGTGTGTGTTCTCCTCATGTCTGTTCCTCGTGTGTGTGTGGACTCCTTGTGTGTGTTCTCTTCATGTCTGTTCCTCGTGTGTGTTCTCCTCGTGTCTGTTCCTGGTGTGTGTGTGCTCCTCGTGTGTGTTTTCCTTGTGTCTGCTCCTCGTGTGTGTGGCTCCTTGTGTGTGTGTAAATCACAGCTGTTGTATTGGCTCACACACTTTAGTTCTAATGAATGTAATTATTTGTATTTGGTGATTGACTCTGACTGTCTGAAACAATAACATCCACCGTGTCGCTCTGATTGGCTGAAGCTGCTGTTCATGCTTCAGCCACGAGATTCAGACCCAAACATGATGAATTTAGACGAGTTTAAACGTCCTGACTCAAAACTGACTCTTGTGAGATTTAAGCCTTGTTGTAATGTCGTTCCCTCCTCAAAAACAGACCTGGAGTTGTGTTTTGTTTCATTCACACATGTTTGAGTAACAATTTATTATTAGTCTGTCTACATTTCCAAAGCTCAAAATGCGACATTCCACCTTGTGATGTCATGAAGTGGTAGTTTTCAAGTTAACAGCTCCTTTTACCTTTAGTTCAGTAGAGTTTGGCAATTCCAGGTCTGAAATGATCCAAATTCTAGAAATGAAGGTGTGTGGAGTTTAAAAACACAGTGGAGCACTTCCTGTATTACCACATGATGACATCACAAGGTGGAACAGAGAGTTTTTCTCAGCCTAAATATGCAAGGTTAAACATTTTTACACTTGTTTTAATGTTCCAGTTTCCATCTGTCAATGGAATAAGATATTTTTGGGGGGATACAGAACACAAACATCTTCAAATATTTACAAAGATGTGAGTCTGGTCATCGGTGAATCTCCACGTTTTGAAATGGACATGATTGACAGGTGGATTAGCCAATCAGAGACATGTAAAGTTTGTCTGTATCAAAACTAATATGGCTGCTCACAAAGAAAAAAGAAAGGAAACATTATGGATTTCTTCAGAATTTATGAATGAACCGCTAATCTGACATGAGGAAAATTTGTTTTTGTTTGTAAATCACAGGTGACCAATGAGCTCCTTTGTTTCACTTGTGTCACTGAAAAAACAACAACAATCTGATTGGACGATCACGTTTGGTTCTGGCCTGAGACTCCACAGAGGTGATTTCGAAAATGCTAAATTCACCCAAAACAATGCATTAACATGTTTTATAAGTTTTACTTTTGTTTTTGCCACTCTAAGTCCAAAGCCCCTTCACATCTCTATCACATTACAATCAACGTTAATGAAACTACTGCATCACACAAGGTTTGTGGAGTTGTAGTATGTTGTTTTGTACCATGTTTTTGTATATTTATGAAGAATTGTCATGTGGGAGCATCGGAGATGATCGGCGGTGGCGGCGTTTCTGTGTTCATGACTAGCCTTTATGCTAGCCGGTTTGCCTTGCATAATTAAGTTTCCTCTAGTAGTTTGTAGCTGTCTTTATAGTTTTTCCAGATAATGATGTTGCTACATCAAGGCGCATGGCAAGAGTTCAGCTTTTTCAAATGTGGCGTCTGATGCTTAGTACAAACGCCCAAGATGCAACTCGTCAACGCCAGATTTGCATCACTCTGAAGCTTGAAAACTTGCCACACAAACGCAGGGCAGCCGAGACACACCTTCACCATAGACTTTGAGGTAAACTCCACGTCCCTGATGCCACAGTGTGAACGCAGAAAAAAAAAAAACACTTCAGTCATATTTTCGATGAGGTAGAATGCCCCAAAAAGTCGATTTTGTGTAATACCTCCTCTTTAATTTACTCCACTTAAGCGTGATCAGCCGGGTCAGTAGCCACAGCTGCCTGGGATAAACTGACAGTGTCTTGCTCAAGGACACAGCGGCCGTGTACACTGGGATTTGAATCACTCTAACTCTAATAACCCCTGAGCCACTTCCTCACACAGCTGAACTACTGAAAAAACATTTGAAAAAGTCCAAGTCATTGCTCATGTCTTTCAGTTTGTGCAGTGCAGCCAGTAAACGGCACAGCCAA
Organism: Periophthalmus magnuspinnatus; assembly: GCF_009829125.3. Classification (NCBI taxonomy): domain Eukaryota; kingdom Metazoa; phylum Chordata; class Actinopteri; order Gobiiformes; family Gobiidae; genus Periophthalmus; species Periophthalmus magnuspinnatus. Next base: position 4,174,096 of record NC_047128.1, on the reverse strand, counting down.
ACGGAGCGTTAGCATGAGGTTAGCCATTAGCCCTCCCCACGGCGTCCACAATGTGCTTCCACTCAGGCCATATCTCGACTTGCGTGAGAAATTTCCATATCTCACTCACTCTTGTAAATCACAATTGAACAGTAGTAACCCGGAGAATCAGCTCCAAACACGTCTGCTTCCAATTTGAGGCGAGCGGGACGGAGGGGGGGGGTCCTGCCAGGCGCACATGGACCACCCGTCAGAGCTGCTTTAGCACTCGCCCTGTCACCTCTGGGACCGGGACCCGCACCCCCAGGGGCAAGACAGGGGAGGGGAGGGGTAAGAGAACTGCCCCAGAGTCAAAGGGGGCAGAGAGGACGGGGTAACCGGAATACACGGGTCAAGATCTGTGCAGGAAGTCGAAAGTTAAAGAGGGGGTGTGTTACTTCTATGGGGTATTAAAGAGGAGGTATTTTACTTCTATGGGGTATTAAAGAAGAGTATTTAACTTCTATGGAGTGTCAAAGAGGAGGTATTTACTTCTATGGTGTATTAAAGAATTTTTTTAACTTCTATGTGGTATTAAAGAGGAGGTATTTACTTCTATGGGGCATTACAGAGCTGATATTTGATTTGTGCAGGGTATTAAAGAAGAGTATTTTACTTCTATGGGGTATTAAAGAAGAGTATTTTACTTCTATGGAGTATTAAAAAGGAGGTATTTACTTCTACGAGGTATTAAAGAGTTTTTTTTAACTTCTATGTGGTATTAAAGAGGAGGTATTTACTTCTATGGGGCATTACAGAGCTGATGTTTGATTTCTGCAGGGTATTAAAGAAGAGTATTTTACTTTTATGTTGTATTAAAGAGGAGGTAGTTACTTTTATGTTGTATTAACTGTAACACATCACATATTTAGATCCATGTTTCCTTTTGTTGCTTTAAAAATGCAAAATTCGCCCAAAGCAATGTAGTAACATGTTTTTATCAGTTTCACTTACACTCTTTACACACTTTCACTCCACTCTTAGTCCAAAGCCCCGCCCCCTTCACAGCGCTATCACATTACAATCAGTGTTAATGAAACTACTGCACATCACACCAGGTTTGTGAAGCTGTAGTGTGTTGTTTTGTGTCATGTTTTTGTATATTTATGGAGAATTGTCGTGTGGGAGCATGGGTGATGTAGGATTGTGGGCGGAGCCTCGGACAAATCTATGAATAGGGCTCGCGAGAGATCTCTAGATTACTCAAACATGCATGGATGACATCTAAAACCTCTTCAGATGTGTTTTTGATGAGGGAACAACTTTAGAACATGGGAGAAAGATACAAAAAGTCCATTTTGCATAATATCGCCTCTAAGTTTACGCATTTATAGTACTATTTCATTTATATGTTTTAAGATAATTGAAAAAAAAAGAAAATACACATTGAACCAAACTTGACACGTTTTGCTTGCGGTAAACACTTGGGTGCCATGAAACCGATTGATCGTCTCTGTTCCAAAACGTGTTCTAATAAAATAATTAGGAAATAGGATAATGAAGTGTTAATGACACTATTAAAATGCTGCAAATAGGAGCGTTCCATTGGTTTTGTTTTTGAAGCAGCTGCGTGATGAGGTCACCAAAGACCAGATATAAAACAACATCGTTCAGGGATTTGTATAAACTGGAGCATCAGCTGTGGACGTTTAGTATCGGAGTAAAACACTGTGACCGAATGTGATTGACACTGAAGAGGAAAATGTTATGTAGAGTCATTTCAAGGCTGTAAATTCAGGGTTTAAGTGTAAAATGAGCCAAAATCAGACAGTGCAATCACCCCAGACGCAAACAAACTTCAGACCAAGGTTTAGTTTGTTTGGACTGCTCGCTAGCGCTCTTCCTCATAGTGGCCACGCGATGTTACTGCGACGTGTCCGGTCATCTGATTTAAACAGGTTTTGGCGCAGTTTTTCTACCGGTGGAGGCAGGACGACAGCGCCATCTGCAGTCCAACGTCTTCTGGACAGTATCCCAGGTGTGTGAGAGTAAAAAGGTCCCATGGGCACGTTTGCATATTCTGTCCTTAAGAAGTCACCAGTTTAACCCTTTAAGGACTGAGCACATGGCTTATTTTTTATTTTTTTAGCCATAAAAATTGTGTTAAAGGAAGAATCAGCATGTACCTTTGCCTTTTTTCACACAACTTCCTCTATTTTACATACCCATCCTTATTTTTCCTTTGACGCATCGAATAACTGACTGGGAGAATCCCGGCGGCACCTGTGCTCTGATTGATCATCTTCGAGAGCGACGTAAGCATTACCGTAATGACAGTAACATATTTAAAGAGCCCCATGCCTCTGCTTTGAGACACCATTTGAATTTACTTGTTAGTACAACTGGTTGTGGAGTTACAGTAATGGAAAGTCCGCAACCACGAGTCTAACGGTGGCGATAGAATCCAACGCTCTAGGGCAGGGGCGTCAAACTCATTTTTACCGAGGGCCACATCAAAAAAATGGTTGTTCCCAAAGGGCAAAATGTAACTATAAGACAGTATAAATGTAACTAAATGTGACCAAATATAATGTAAAATAAATACAACTACTTTTTAATCTTGTTAATTAACCGTTTCTATATTTATTACTTATTCAAATTACAAATATTGCATATGGATTTGCATAAATATGAAAAAAAAATTGTAACTGTTTATCTCCTGGTAAACTGATATTTTAAGACTATCATACCTTTTAATTTACCTTGTCACGGGCCACATAAAATGACGTGGCAGGCACCATTTGGCCCACGGGCCTTGAGTTTGACACATGTGCTCTCGGGTTAAATGAGCTGACCGGACACGTCGCAGTAACACCACATGACCACTGAGGAAGAGCGCTAGTGAGCTCCAAACTGTCAGGGATGAAAACAAACTAAACCTGGGTCTGAAACAAGAATCTATTAAAATAAATTAACAGAAGACGTCATGGGACAAACTTAATTTATTCAAAGTGAAGAACATGAGCTGATGTTTCTGAGATTATTTTGTCTTTTGTCATAATGTGAGATTAGGCGGGGCCAGTACTTCCTGCACTGAGTGGTGCTGTGTGAGAAAAGTGTATAAAGTGTGTGGTGAGGGGTTTTACAGCTGCAAAACATAGAGAATAATTGTAAAAAATAAAGCTACTTCATGAATTTCACCTATTGCGGGCTATTTTTGGAACATGACCTCCGCAATAAACCAGGGACCAGTGTAATGTAAGAGATTCAGATTCAGTATCGTCCAATCAGATGTGTTTCCTTCAGTGACACATGTGAAACAAAGGAGCTCATTGGTCACCATCATTTTGGACAAAATCACATTTCCCTCAACTTTTATTCAGTAGAAATCCACCATGTTTTTTCAGTTCCCCCGTGATACTTTTGTCCTTTTCTTTTTCCTCGTAAGCAGCCATATTTATTTTAATACACATTGACCACCGGTGACCAGACTCTTTGTAAAGTTCCATGTGTGTTCTGGGTCCAAGGAAAATGCATTTCAGGCCATGTTTTCAGAAGTCTAAACTTAGTTATGAGGTTTGGACGTTTAAACAAAAGACAGGGACATTTTGTTCAGAGGACAATTTATTATAAAACCTAAATAATCGCTGCCTTTTCGTGAAGCGATTCAGTTTGAGGAGTTGTGGTTAATCTGGAAACTTCAAAACTAAAATCAAATAAAAATCAAATATTAGTTTAAATCTGTCAGTTCTGAGACAGTTCATTGCGGCTACTGCACTTTGAGCCGACGTCTGAGAGAACGTGGGGTAACAGAGGACACAACGACAAAAAAAAAAAAAAAGCTTTTTCAGGTCCAATGTCGATATTACAGCTTTAAAAGTATCTGCCAATCCCCGATGTCAGCCAGTACCAGAGCAGTTTGAAAACAGCATTTATTTCCTAAAACAACCGTATTTTCTGGACTATAAGTCGCGCTTTTTTCATAGTTTGTCCGGGGGTGCGACTTATACTCAGATGCGACTTATACATCTTCATTATTGTCACAGTGAGGACACTCTAGACTTGTACCAGTATCTACTCCTCCTGTACCATTGAAAATAAAAAAATATCAACATTACAGTCATTTAAAAGACATCTGAGAAAGACAGAACAAAAATGCGGCTAAAAGAAAATGTTATTCTACTGAGTCTGATGGATTTATTGATTTGGAGTGAGATCCAGAGTAAACTTGTTGCTTGTTTTTTCTGCTTTATTTATCTGATTAACTGTTAATATCTTACGTTAACAAACCAGACACGTGTTCAGTCTGTGCTTCATGTAGCTGAATAAATATAAATGTGTTACGTTAGCGTGATGTACTGATATTCAGCCTGTTGTTCCACATTTTATTATTATTATTATAACTTGCTTTTAAAGATAAAATGTCTGTTCTTGCGACTTATAGTCCAGCGCGACTTATATATGTTTTTTATTCATTATTATGTATTTTTGGCTGGTGCGACTTATACTCCAGAGCGATGGTATTTCTATAGCGCATTTAAAACAATTTCAGCTGAGCAAAGTGCTTCACAACAAAAAATTTTAAAAAATCAATATACAGACACACGATACAGAGAAAAAGAACAATAAAACACCAAGATGTCCTGTACAGCTGGTGTTAAATGCCAGGGAGAAGAGGTGAGTTTTCAGGCTCATCTCAAACTGTCTTAAAGAACAGAACAACGTATAAATGTATAAATAAAAAGTTGAAACATTATGAGACTTTCTGAGCTGAACACGACCTGTAAATAGTTTTATTACAACCAGGATATCGACTGAACCGATATTTGTAAGCCGATATCTGATCCAGCAAATGTTTCACTTTCAGATCAGTGTGTCCCTGATTAGAAACAGATTTTGACACGTAAAAGGCATTTGAACCGAAGCTCATTATGAATTTATGAGCTTAAAACCATAGACTGTTTATATAAATGGACATAGCTAACCTGCTAGCACGCTTACCACTCACATCGATTCACTTTTAAAAATTTTTTTCAAGCGTTTTACTTTAGAAACAGTAAACAAACAGTGGAGGTACAGTTACACTCAACTATAATTAAATTCCAGGATCAGACGTAAAATGTGTCCTTTTGGAGTCTGTTGTACATTGTATTCTGTTCCATGACAAAAATTGAGTTCACCGGGTTGTGCCAATCTTTAACCATTTCTTAGTTATTGACGTCTGTGCTGCTAAACTTGACATACCAAACAAACGTCCCATTTCAGCGCTTGTGTCCACAGAATATAAAAGTCCAAACAGTAATTCATCCATATTTAAAATCACTCGTAAATTAAATATCATGTATCATGGGACAAAACAAATGAAAATGATTTACTCCCTGAACACCACAGTTCCTCCAACAACCGGATGAACCCAAATAATGTGAGCTTTGTGCAGGTTTTATAAAATATCTGCTGAGGCGATTCACTTTTTATTGAAAAACTGTGTCCCCTCTCTCTGTACCTGCTGCTGTCAGACTCGTCATTTTGGTCTTAAATGTTCATATTAACCCACTCTACATGATCTACATGGGGTTCTTTTTATTTTTTTGTTATTTTAAGTTGATTTTGTAAGTTGTTTTTTTTTTTTTTTGGGGGGGGGGGGGGGGGGGGGGGGTTGTTTGTTTGTTTTTAGTTATTTTGAGTTGGGGTTGTTTTTTTTTAGTTATTTTGAGTTTTTTTTTTTATTTTGAGAGTTTTTTTTTGGTTATTTTTATTATAAATTTGTTTTGTTATTTTGAGGTTTTCTTTTTTAGATTATTTTCTTATATATATATTTTTTGTTATTTTGAGGGGTTTTTTGCTTTGTTTTTGTTTTTAGTTATTTTGAGGGGTTTTTTGGTTTTGTTTAGTTTTTTTGTTATTTTGAGTTTATTTTTTGTTTATTAAAAAATGTTGTCCCCTCTCTCTGTACCTGCTGCTGTCAGACTCATTTTGGTCTTAAATGTTCATATTAACCCGCTCTACATGATCCTGGGGTTTTTATTTCACTATTGTGTCTGTAAATCAAGATATGAACATTAATAACAGACAAATCAGGCGTTTCTTTCCTCGAGGTCACTTCAGGTAGCGTTAACAACAGGTTTGATTGACAGCGTTGCTAAGACTGTGGTGTGGGTCAACATCCTCGCTCCTGATTGGCTCTTTGGTTGCTATGATACTCGTGATCAGAATTCCAAATATGAATGTGACTCCAAATTCGCCGCCATAACTGCTCTAGCCTCGATGAGCTTCATTTGGAGCTGAACGCCGTGGGTGATGTCACAGTTAGTCCACTTCTTTACACAGTATTTGTTTAAATCTCTCATTGGTCCAGTTCATTGTTGCTGTTGTATTTGAGCCTCCGTCCGAGAGAACTTGCTCCGTCTTTCCTCAACGTTCTTCCTCAGCGTCAGTGAGTAATTCTGTGTATAAATGTTTATTGTAATCACATAAACAACATAAACAAACGCGTAACGCAATAACTCATTTCCAGTTTGCGTTGGGCCGCTGCGTGTAAACAGAGGTCACACTCACAAAGGCGTAAAAAGTCATCACATCTAAACACTTATTTCGGGCTGCTTCATGATCTTGTCCAGAACGCCAATGTTTTATTTTACCAAACGAAATTACAACACTTTTATTGCATTTTATTCTTCCAACGCAATTCCGTGAACTCAGAATCAGCCAAAAGTCAGATAGTTGAAATCCAGCGTTGTATATTTAAAACAGGGTTTTGTGGTGAGACCTGGAATGAGCCACACACCGAGTCCAGCGAGATTTACGGCTCGTTCATCGGAAAATCATGTATTGATAAAAAAAATAAATATATCTAATCGAGTTCCCATGACCGAACCAGCCTCTGTTTTACCATCAAGCAAAAATATGCACAAGAGCTTAAGGGGAATGGCTTATTTTGTGTTGGTTTTGGTTAAAGGTTCTATATTATATACAAAACTGACTCTTGTAGCTTTAAATCATGTTCTAATGTTGTTTTCTTCTCAAAAACTGACCTGGAGTTGTGTTTTGTTTCAATTATTATTAGTCTGTCTACATCTCCAAAGCTCAAAACGCTCTGTTCCACCTTGTGATGTCATCGAGTGGTAGTTGTCAGTTAGTTAGCAGCTACGTTTTACCTTTAATTCAGTCAAGACTGACAATTCTGGGGCTGAAATGATCCAAATGATGCTAGAAATGAAGGTGTGTGGAGTTTAAAAACACAGTGGAGCACTTCCTGTATTACCGCATGATGACATCACAAGGTGGAACAGAGTGTTTTCAGTTTGAGAGAAGAACTCGGGCTCAATATGCAGGTTTGTTTGTGTGTTAAACGTGTTAAATGTGTTCACTTACTGTTAGGAGGTTAGCTATGTCCATTGGTCCCTGGGTTACGTTCGGAAAATAACCCGCAATCGGCGAAATCTGCGAAGTATCAGCTTTATTTTTTACAATTATTCCCTATGTTTTTGGCTGTAAAACCCCTCACCACACACTTTATACACTTTTCTCACACAGGCGTTAACATTTTCTCACATTTCTCTCTTGTTTAAACTCTCTCAAGGTTCAAACCTTCGTAGGCGCCTTTGTGGTGCAGAACGTTTCATCGACATTGTAGGTTTTTTCAGGGAGAAAACAAATTGCAAACATACAGCACTTCAGAGTCACTTTTTATTGAAAAACCCGTCCCTCTCTCTGTACCTGCTGCTGTCAGACTCATCATTTTGGTCTTAAATGTTTGTATTAACCCGCTCTACATGATCTTTTTTTAATTTTTATTTTTATTATAAATTTGTTTTGTTATTTTGAGGGTTTCTTTTTTAGATTTTTTTTTGTTATTTTGAGTTTTTTTGTTTTTGTTTTTAGTTATTTTGAGTTTAGTTTTTTTTTTTGATGTCACACTGCGATCCAGCGTTTATGTAAATTTGTCTGAACCAGTGTGAGATCGGCGCGTCCGTTAATAATAAATAGACTTTGACGTGTAAAAGTCACTTGAACCAAACCTCCAAAGAACAAAAGTCATGGATTTGATCTGGAGCCAGTGCAGATTGTTCATAATTAGCTCATTTGTACGCAGTATTTTGGTGTCACGTCAGCGCAAACATCACATGAAACCCCACAGGCCACTCCCACTCATCACAAAACTGCGGTCGTGTGCGGCGTCAACTCATCTGCGGAGCTCCCACGTCTGAAACTACAGTCTGATGGTTCAATTGCTCTGGGCATTACATAAAGAGCTCTGTAATAAAACAAACGCACGCTCCCCTCCGCTCCCATGAAGAAGAAAAAAAAAACAACTGCTCTGAGATTTCTAAGAACGGCGATAATCAGCTTACACTGGCCCAAAGCAGGAACAGGGGCCGCGCTTTGGCTCAGAGCGGGGCCACCTCAGAGCGTCTGAAAACCATTACACAGGCGATGGTCAGAGGAGCGAAGGATAAGATATCACTGTGTCGTGATGAGGAGGACGGGGGAGGAGGGAGGAAGAGGGAGAGGAGGGAGTGAGGAGGGAGAGAGAGGGGAGAGGAGGAGGAGAAGAGGGAGGAGGGAGTGAGGAGGGAGGGAGAGGAGGAGAAGAGGGAGGGAGAGGGAGAGGAGGAGGAGAAGAGGGAGTGAGGAGGGAGGGAGAGGAGGAGAAGAGGGAGGAGGGAGGGAGAGGGAGAGGAGAAGGAGAAGAGGGAGGAGGGAGGGAGAGGAGGAGGACAAGAGGGAGGAGGGAGGAGGGGATCTCGTGCGAATACTGGGGAATGGGCCTAAATAAGACTAAACAGAAGTGATATCAGGACTGAACCTAGACTGAACCAGGACTAAAAAAGTACTAAACCAGGACTAAAAAAGGACTAAACCAGGACTAAACCAGGACTAAACAGGACTAAAAAAGGACTCAACCAGGATTAAAAAAGGACTAAACCAGGAATAAATCAGGACTAAACCAGGACTAAAAAAGGAATAAAAAAGGACTAAACCAGGACTAAACCAGGACTAAATCAGGACTAAACCAGGACTAAATCAGGACTAAACCAGGACTAAAAAAGGACTAAAAAAGGACTAAACCAGGACTAAAACAGGACTAAAACAGGACTAAAAAAAAGGACTAAACCAGGACTAAAAAAGGACTAAACCAGGACTCAAAAAGGACTAAACCAGAACTAAACCAGGACTGAACCAGGACTGAACCAGGACTAAATCAGGACTAAAGCAGGACTAGACCAGGACTGGGACTGGGTGGTAGGGTCTTGTCTGTTTCATTGTATTGATCAATAAAATGTTATTTCTTCTCATTAAAAACACATAAATGAGACTTTGCTCTGTGATGTTAAACACAGAAACAGTCTCTGGTCTGGAGCACAAAAACCACATGTTTCACACAGAACTGAACCGGGTGTAAACGCGTTGGGTAAAAAGATCCAAGCTGATCTGTGACACTTTCAAACGATTGGACCTTGAGTTGATTAAACTTTGATTTACTGCACGACGCTAACAAGAAGTAACAAGAACTCAAACCTAACACGGTGTTACATTAAACAATGAGCTTCAGACGAACACAATAGAAACGCTGCTATAGCAACTCAGTCAAACTCAACCAAATAGTCCTCAAAATGGCGCCCATCACAGGAAACTGACGTGGACCAGTGTCTGTGTCACTGCTGCTCTTCACCAGGACTGAACCAGGCTTAAAGTTGCACTATGGAACTTTCCTGGTAGATTGTGGCACAGTATGGCATTAATTTAACAGACTTGGCACTGTGGGATCACCCGTAGAACATTCCAGGCAAACCAATAACATCTCCATGGAAACAGGTGACAGGCCCTGTACTTGAGAAGTTACACAGTGGACCTTTAAATCACTATTACAAAAACAGTGCTGAGTAGAAAAAATCAAATTCTAATTGATCCTGAAACTAGTGTCGAAAGTAGGGGAGCCGTGTGGGGCTGTGTAGGGCCGTGTGGGGCCGTGTTGGGCCCTGTGGAGCCACGTGGGGCCATGTGGGGCCCTGTGGGGCCCTGTGGGGCCATGTGGGGCCGTGTAGGGCCCTGTGGGGCCATGTAGGGCCCTGTGGAGCCATGTGGGGCCCTGTGGGACCTTATGAGCCGTGTGGGTACTGTGGCTCTGTGGGGCCATGTGGGGCCCTGAGGGGCCTTGTGGGACCATGTCGGGCAGTGTGGGCCCCGTGGGGCCATGTGGGGCCCCGTGGGGCCATGTGGGGCCGTGATTTCGTGTGAAGGCCAGGGAGCTGAGACCTGCAGAAGTTCCCAGTTGCTTCCTCGCTCTTGGTGTGGGTTACAGCCAAAGCGGAGCGTCATTCATGAGTGCGTTCGGTTTCACTGCAACAAAAGCCTCCAGCTCGGTGATGTCATGGCGTCTGTCTGAAGTTACCTCTGCATCACTTCAGCCCCACACCTTTGGCATGCAACGACAGATCAGGCAGAGACGGCGAGCATACGGAGGGCTTTGGACGCTATTGTCTGGTCCACACGCACAAGTGCTACACATCAATGGCTCCTAGCTAAACCTGCTGACGGATCATGAGCTGTGCGTGTCACGGACTGAGATGTGCTGAGAGAAGAAGAAGAGAAGAAGAGGGGGAGGGCGGGAAAGGGCAGGAGAGGGGGAGGGGGTGGGGGGTAAGGGAGGGAGTGAGGCGAAGGGGTGGAGAGAGGGAGGGGGTGGGAGGGACACACAGAGAGGGGAAGGAAAGGGGGAGATAGAGGGGGAAACAAAGAGGGTGGGAGAGGGGGAGTAAGGGAGGAAGAGAAAGGGGGAGAGAGGGAGAGACAGAGGGGGAGTTGGATGGGGAGAGAGAAAAGGGAGAGTTAGTGAGAGAGGGAGGTGGTGAGGGAGGTGTGGAGGTGCTCAGCTGTTCTGCTCATGATGTCATTCTGTTTAATAACAATAACTGGAGGTGTGGATGGAGAGATGGATGGAGAGGTGTATGGAGAGGTGGATGGAGGAGAGGATGGAGGAGTGGATGGAGAGGTGGATGGAGAGGTGGATGGAGGTGTGGATGGAGAGGTGGATGGAGGTGGAAGGAGGAGTGGATGGAGAGGTGGATGGAGGAGTTGATGGAGAGGTGGATGGAGAGGTGTATGAAGAGGTGGATGGAGAGGTGGATGGAGGAGTGGATGGAGAGGTGGATGGAGGAGTGGATGGAGGAGTTGATGGAGAGGTGTATGAAGAGGTGGATGGAGAGGTGGATGGAGGTGTGGATGGAGAGGTGGATGGAGGTGTAGATGGAGAGGTGGATGGAGAGGAGGATGGAGGTGTAGATGGAGAGGTGAATGGAGAGGTGGATGGAGAGGTGGATAGAGAGGTGGATGGAGAGGTGGATGGAGAGGTGAATGGAGAGGTGGATGGAGAGGTGGATAGAGAGGTGGATGGAGAGGTGGATGGAGGTGTGGATGGAGAGGTAGATGGAGGTGTGGATGGAGAGGTGGATGGAGATGTGGATAGAAAGGTGGACGGAGGAGTGGATGGAGAGGTGAATGGAGGTGTGGATGGAGAGGTGGATGGAGGTGTGGATGGAGAGGTGGATGGAGGTGTAGATGGAGAGGTGGATGGAGAGGTGGATGGAGGTGTGGATGGAGAAGTGGATGGAGATGTGGATAGAAAGGTGGACGGAGGAGTGGATGGAGAGGTGAATGGAGGTGTGGATGGAGAGGTGGATGGAGAATGCAGGACTGTTACTGGTTCCTAGAGTGTCCAAAAGTACAGTGGGAGGGAGAGCATTCAGTTACCAAGCTCCTGTGCTATGGAATCAACTCCCTGCTGATGTTAAACAGGCCCCCACAGTCTCTGTATTTAAGACCAGGCTTAAAACTTTCCTCTTTGGTATAGCTTATGACCAGGTTACTTAGTGAGGGAGTTAGGGACATTAAAACCCGGGATAAGATAGGCTGCAGTAGGAGATAACTAGCTGGGGGAAGTATGGCAACCTGAGCACTATTCTCTGCTTTGTCCTATTTTCTCATCAGCAATGCCATTCACATGTTGTCCCCTGGCCCACTCCCCCTGTGGAGTGTAACTCTTTCAGATGCCCCGATGACAGCTGGACCCTCTCCTCCTCCCTGCCTGGTCCTCCTCCACCCGCCTCTCTCTCCTCCTCGCCTGGCTCTCATCCTCCTCGCCCGGCTCTCCTCCTCCTTGCCTGGTCTTCCTCCTTCTCGCCTGGCCATCCTCCACCCCCCTCCCTCTCCTCCTCGCCCGGCTCTCCTCCTCCTCGCCTGGTCTTCCTCCTCCTCGCTTGGCCCTCCTCCACCCCCCTCCCTCCTCCTCGCCTGGCCGATATTTCTTGTTTTGTCTGATTGTTCCTGTTGTTTTGTTTTTGTGTGTAGGCAGCACGGTGGCTGAGTGGCAACACTCATGCCTCACAGCAAGAAGGTTTGGAGTTGGATGGAGAGGTGGATGGAGGTGTGGATGGAGAGGTGGATGGAGGTGTGGATGGAGAGGTGGATGGAGAGGTGGATGGAGGTGTGGATGGAGAGGTGGATGGAGAGGTGGATGGAGGTGTGGATGGAGAGGTGGATGGAGAGGTGGATGTAGTGCCTTACATCTGTTATTAATGTTCATATCTTGATTTACAGACACTCCAGGATCATGTCATTTGGTATGGAAGTGTGTGTGTGAGTTGAATGTTTTTAGAAATGTCATATTTGAATGAGAGATGTGTTGTATTTGATATATGTATCATAGATTTACAGGTTTCTCATCCATCTACACCAAACTTATTTTTATTAAACATCAGCCTGTCCAGGGACTACAGGTGGAAATTAGTATTTATGCTATAACCTGGCACCAGACATCTTTCCTGTTTTTAAGGTAAATGTAATGTCGTGCACTGTCCCTGTTTCAAATAAAAGCATACCATACCATACCATACCATACCATGTAGAGGGTTAATAGGAACATTTAAGACCAGAATGACGAGAAAAGGGTGACTTTAGAAAATGAATTGAAGTCGTGAGCCCGTGATCACTTTTTTCGTGGAGCAGGTGAACTATGTGCATTTATATAGACTCGTATATGTTTGTTGCAAATGAAAAAAAATCTGCTGCTCGCTAACGTGATCTGCCGCTATCCAGGAGATGCCAGCTCTTTGTTGTGATGACGTTAACGGCGACGTCAGTTCCATTGGACTTGTTTCTTTTATTAAGTCGTTTTAGATGAATATTGTGATTTAAAATGTGCAAATTATAACATAATGATCCACAGGTGTCGTAGATTATCACTATAAAGAGACACAAGCACAATAGGACTGACCTCTAACTGAATTAACACATAATAGATGTGTAATGCCATACTGTGGGACATTCTGAGGAACAGGATATACATAGAGCAGATAATAGTATTTAAAGCAGCTAACTCATCTCATAATGACAGCTACCTCAGGACTTTTAGGAACAACTAATCCCCCTTAATAACAGGACTGGGTGATATCTTTTAATATTAGCTCATAAATGAGGTCAGTGCACGCTAATCACACCCGCGCAGCGCTCTGGACAGACGGTTAGCAGCCCACCTTTAGCTCTCACGCTAGCCCGTCGTCACGGTAACTCCTCCTGTTGTTCTGAGGAGCCACTTCGACTTTGATGAACTTTTAGCACGATGTTTTGGCCCTAGGGTTTGGCAGCGATCGCACGAGCTGCAACAGGGATTCTCCCCAGACTCACACCGCTAATGCTAATGTGTATTTTAAAGAGGCCCTGTTACGTGTTTTCTGATCTGTGTTATAATGTTTTTTCCTCGTCACAAACAGACCTGGAGTTGTGTTTTGTTTCATTCACACATGTTTAACACACAAAAACCCCCGCAGATTTAGCCCAAGCTCTTCTCTCAAACTGAAAACACCCAGTTTGTGATGTCATCACGTGGCAATACTGGAAGTTCTCCGCTGTGTTTTTAAACTCCACACACCTTCATTTCTACAATAATTTTGATAATTTCCATCCATCCATCCATTTTCTTCCGCTTATCCAGGGCCGGGTCGCGGGGGCAGCAGTCTAAGCAGGGACTCCCAAACTTCCCTCACCCCAGACACGTCCTCCAGCTCCTCCTGTGGGATCTCAAGGCGTTCCCAGGCCAGCCGAGAGACATAGTCCCTCCAGCGTGTCCTGGGTCTTCCCCGGGGCTTCCTCCCGGTGGGACATGCCCAGAACACCTCCCTAGGGAGGCATCCAGAAGGCATCCTGAGCAGATGCCCGAGCCACCTCAGCTGGCTCCTCTCAACGTGTTGGAGCAGCGGCTCTACTCCAAGCTCATCCCGTGTGACTGGACTCCTCACCCTATCCCTAAGGGTGCACCCAGCCACTCTGCGAAGGAAACCCATTTCGGCTGATTGTATCCACGATCTTGTCCTTCATCATTTCAGCTCTGGAATTGCCACTTATCTCTATTGAACTAAAGGTGAAAGGAGCTGTTACCTTGAAAATGACCACTTCATGACATCACAAGGTGGAATAGAGCTTTGAGCTTTGGAGATGTTATAGACTAATAATAGTTGTGTTTTTGAGGAGGTAACAGTGTTATAACATGGCTTAAATATAAAATAAAGAGTCTGAACATCTATAGAACGGTATTAAACTCATTTGGTTGCATTTTTTCATATGTTTAATGTGAATTTGTTTGAACCAAAGTGCACCGTGTAACTCTTCTACTTTTCTCCATGGAGCTTTAAGTGGAATGTTCCACAGTATGACATTAAACTTATCTGGCATTAACCCTGCTTGTCTCCATGATGTTGCCATGCTAAGTTACAAGTTTATAATCGAAGCTTTTATAATCGAATAAACACAAGACAAGTAGGTCTGCGGTGTGTTGGGCTTAGGTCCAGATCATAATCAGTAGTTCAGGATTTTGACTTTGTGTTTGGGAATGAAACCCCCAACCTGCTGCATTAAAAGTGAGCATGAGTTTTAATAGTAAAATCAAAATTCAGAATGACATCACCCACATGAGGTTAGAATAATTACTGTAAAGAAAACACTTTTTAAAAAGAACTGTAACCAAACCAAATTAGTTCATCTCCTCGACCGGTGAAAAGTCTGGACACCGCTCTTTATGTTTACTACTTCACACGTTTTATACACACATGGAACTCATCAGATGAAGCAAGATGTATGGAATTATGTAGAGAAGAAGACAGTGAAATAACTCAATATGTTTTATATTTTGTATTCAAACCCTCAGAGTGTCCTCCCTTTGCTTTGTGGAGCTGAAACCCTGGTCCTTCCACTTTAAAGCTGAGCCACGTCAGGGTCGAGAAATTACAAAAGTGTAAAACAGGGTTAAAGTTAAGGTGAGGTTAAGGTAAACTTTATTGTCTCCGTACAGAAATTTGTCCTCTGCATTTGACCCATCCCTCAGTGCCACTTTGGGGAATCTCATCGGGAGCAGTGGGCGTGCTCCTGACTGTGTCTAGGGACCCATGTCCAGATCTTGAACTAGTCTTGGTCAGGACTACATTAGGAATACATTAGCAGGAGGATTGTACCTGTGTTGATCTGACGACGGAAACCGCACTGCCCAGAGGAAACCCACCCAGACACAGGCATAAAGCTCAGGGTGACTCAGGGATCAAACCCGGAACCTTTACCGGGAAATCTGAAACCATCCATCTATTTTCTTCCGCATATCAGGAGCACGGACTCCCAGACTCCCCTCACCCCAGACACTTCCTCCAGCTCCTCCGGTGGGAGCCCAAGGTGTTCCCAGTCCAGCCGAGAGACATAGTCCCTTCAGCGTGTCTGCTGCAGGTTCTGGATCGATGAAGCCATCAGGACATCATCTGCAAACAGCAGAACCAGTGACAAAGGGCAGCCCTGGGAGCAGTCATGTTTTAGCTACAGAGCCCATATCAGCCCATATCAACCCATTGCCACCGCCAGAGAAATGGAGAGTCCAGCCCCTCTCAGGGAGTTGGGTTCCAGAGCCGAAGCTGTGCTTGGAGGTGAGGCCAACCATATCCAGTTGGTAATGCTCAACCTCCCACACAAGCTCAGGCTCCTCGCCCCAGTGAGGTGACATTTGTCGAGGCCCCCGCCTTCGACTGCGCCCAGATTTCTCTTCACCGACCCCTCCCAGATTCTTCTGCAGGTCCGTGGGACGGCCCCACGTCACTCCTTTGGGCTGAGCACGGCCGTGCCCCATGGGGGAAGGCCTGGCTACCAGATGCTTGCTGTTGAGCATCCAGGCCTGGCTCCAGGGTGGTGCCTCGGTAACGCCAATCCGGGCGATGTAACAGGCCTTGTTTTCCTCTTCATCATAAAGGGCTTCTGAACCTGTTTTACTCTAACCCGTTCCCCAGGACGTGTTTGCCATAGGTGACCCTACCAGGAGCATGAAGCCCCCGACAACATAACTCCCAGGATCATTCAGGTGCTCAAACCCCTCCACCACGTAAAGGTGGAGGTTCAAGGAGGGGAATCTAAAACTAATTTTGAGCTCTTTATTTTATTTACTACATTCCACATGTGTCATAGTTTTGATGCTTCAGTGAAAATCAGCCATGTAAATAATCATGGAAATAAAGAAGAAACAGAAATGGAAACCGAGTCCAAACTTCTGACAGCTCGTGTCTCTGGTCATTCAGGGAATCATATTGTAATGACATAACAGTCTCTTCTTTCAAATCCTTCCTCCAAATATTTGTTGTTGTAAATTTCTACGCACTAAAACACCAGTACAAAGCCCCATGAACGCTCTTAATACACAGACTGTGAAGCAAGTGCAGGCTCAAGATGTTCCTCCATCTCCTGAGCACCTGGCGAAGCTGTAGACGGGACGCAAATGAAAGACAGACGCTGGCTCTGGGCTCTGTGTAGCGTCCACAGTAAAGAGAGAGAAAGAGACAGAAAGAGGGCGAAAGAGAAGGAGGGGGAGGCGGGCAACTACTCTCTCCTCTCAGCACTGTACCCAATCGTCATTAACCATCCCATCTGCTCGACGCTCGCATGCTAAGAGCTAATTTGGAGTCTGCGTGTGCTTGTGTATGTGTGTGAGTGTGTGCTTGTGTATGTGTGCGAGTGTGTGTGTGTATGTGTGCGTGTCGGGACAGTCCATGGTGGCAGGCCCATTGTAAAAAGAGGGTCTTGTGTTGTAGAGAGGGTTATTATCTCCATGTCATCATAACCACAGGCTGATAGGATCGTTCCGTCCGCTCCTCGCCACCCTCTCGCCCCCCCCTCGCCCCTCACTCTTCCCCGCCCCTCGCCCCTCGACCAGTCACAAAGATCCACCAGCTCCTCATGCTTTGGCCACACGCAAGCTTCTCCTCAGAGGAAGTGTGTGAGAGGACGAACAGTGGGGCAAAAAAGTACTTATTCAGCCACCAATTGTGCAAGTTCTCCCACTTAAAAAGACCTGTAATTTCTTCTTTAACAGGCTCCTCTGTCCTCCACTCATTACCTGTATTAATGGGACCTGTTTAACTTGTTATCAGTATAAAAGACACCTGTCCACAACCTCAAACTGTCAGACACAAACTCCACTATGGTCAAGACCAAAGAGCTGTCAAAGGAACCACAAACAAAACTGTAGACCTGCACCAGGCCCCGAAGACTCAATCTGCAATAGATAAGCAGCTCGGTGTGAAGAAATCAACTGTGGGAGCAATTATTAGAAAAGGAAGACAAGATCACTGATAATCTCCCTCTGGTGAGCAAAAATCCCAGAACCACACGGGGCAACCCAGTGAATGACCTGCAGAGAGCTGGGACCAAAGTAACAAAGACCATGAGTAACACACTACGCCGCCAGGTACTCAAATTCTGCAGTGCCAGACGTGTCCCCTGCTTAAGACAGGACATGTCCAGGCCCGTCTGAAGTTTGATAGAGAACATTTGGATGATCCAGAAGAGGATTGGGAGAATGTCATATGGTCAGATGAAACCAAAATACAACTTTTTGGTAAAAACTCAGCATGTCGTGTTTGGAGGAGAAAGAATGCTGAGTTGCATCCAAAGAGCACCAGACCTACTGTGAAGCATGAGGATGGAAACATCATGCTTTGGGGCTTTTTTTCTGCAAAGGGACCAGGATGACTGATCTGTGTAAAGGAAAGAATGAATAGGGACATGTATTGTGAGATTTTGAGTGAAGACCTTCCATCAGCGAGGGCACTGAAGATGAAAAGTGGCTGGGTGTTTCAGCATGACAATGATCCCAAACACACCGCCCGGGCAACGAAGGAGTGGCTTTGTAAGAAACATTTCAAGGACCTGGAGTGGCCCAGTCTCCAGATCTCAACCCCATAGAAAATCTTTGGAGAGAGTTGAAAGTCCGTGTTGCCCAGTGACAGCCCCAAAACATCACTGCTCTAGAGGAAATCTGCAGGAGGAATGGGCCAAACTACAGCAACAGTGAAAACCTCTGGAGACAGAAAACGCTTGGCCTCTGTCACTGCCAACGAAGGGAATATAATAAAGTATTGACATGAACTTTTGGTATTTACCAAATACTTATTTTCCACTATAATTTGCAAATAAATTCTTAAAAAATCCTACAATGTGATTTCCTGGATTTTCTGTCTCATAGTTGAAGTGAAACTATGATGAAAATAACAGGCGTCTCATCTTTTTAAGTGGGAGAACCTGGACAACTGGTGAATGAATAAATAATTTTTGTCCCACTGTATGAATTTGAAACTTTTCCTGTCGTTTACTTATATAAATGTAAGAAAAAATGTATTACACGTTTTCATCCTGTTAAGTTTTCATATAAAAATAAAGCATTTCATGTGTAAAAATTGGAGAAATTGACCATTTTTGGGTCATTTAAAACAGAAGAAGATGAAAGGGCCGTTTGAACGTGTTGCTTCTTTTTGTTGACGTTTTCGACAGTGAAACACACAGAGGGGGGTTGGATCTTATTTGTATTTGAATAAACGAGATGAAACTGATGAAACTGATGACCTCATTTTTTGGAGCTGAAACTTGAATAAATCTGATTTGGAATTAGATAAAAAAAAAAAAAAGTCCTGAACATGTCGTCACAATCAAATACAAGAAAGTCTGGTGTGTGTGGATGAAAAAGAGAGGGAAAAAGAGGAGGAAGAGAGAGAGAGAGGAAGGAGGGAAAGAGAGAGAAAAAGAGGGGGAGAGAGAGAAAGAGAAAGAAAGAAAGAATGGGAGAGAGGGGGAAGGGAGAAAGAAAGAAAGAAAGGGAAAGAGAGAGAGCAAAAGAGGGAGAGACAGAAAGAGAGATGGAGAGAGGAGGAAAGGGAGAAAGAGAGGGAAAGAAAGGAAAGAACGAAAGAGAGGGACAGAGAAAGGGAAGGAAAGAAAGAGGGAAAGAGGGAGAGAGAGAAAGAGGGAAAGGGAGAAACAGGGAAAGAGAGAGAGGAAGGGGGAAGACAGAAAGAGGGAAAGAGAGAGAAAAAAGAGTAAGAGAGGGTAAGAGAGAGAGAGAAAGGGAGAGAAAAAGAGGGAAATAGAAAGGGAGAGAGAAAAAGAGAGGGAAAAAGAAAGAGATGGCGAGAAAAAGAAGGGGAAAGAGAGAGGGGAAGAGAAAGAGAGAGAAAAGGAGGGGGAATGAGAGGGGGGAGAAAGAGAGAGAAGAGAGAGAGAAAGAGAAAGAATGAGAGGGAGAGAAAGAGAGAAAAAGGGTGGGGGGACAGAAACTTGTTTACCTGGAGTTGTGTTTTGTTTCATTCTCACATGTTTAACACACAAACCCTGCAGATTTAGGCTGAGTTCTTCTCTCAAACTGAAAACACTCTGTTCCACCTTGTGATGTCATCATGTGGTGATACAGGAAGTGCTCCACTGTGTTTTTAAACTCCACACACCTTCATTTCTTGAATCATTTAGATCATTTCAGCTCTGGAATTGCCAATCTACTACTGAACTAAAGGTAAAAGGAGCTGTTAACTCCTTGAAAAGTACCACTTGATGACATCACAAGGTGAAACAGTGCATTTTGAGCTTTGGAGATGTTACAGCCTATTAAAGCAGTGTTACTCAAACATGTGTGAATGAAACAAAACACAACTCCAGGTCTGTTTTTGAGGAGTTAACAGTATTATAAAACAGCTTAACACTCTTTGTGTAATATAGGACTTTTAAAAACACTGTTATTTTATTTTAATAAAATTCATGTTAATTATTCCTCACCAAACCCATGTTCCCCAGCTGTATGTCCCGGTCCCTGGAGAGCCGCCATTGCGTGTTTGTTGTGTCCACGTTTTGTAAATAAACATGTGCGGTCTGTTGGAGGTTGGGCTCAGACTGGGACCTGTGCCCTGGAACGCTGCTGCCTCTTAACTGCTTACAGATTGTGAAAGTCCTCGTTTCTGTCTTGGGTTACTCCGCGGAGGTTCTTGACCCCTTTTCAGTGGGTCACGTCAGAAAAGAGAAAAATAACACCAAAGCAGACAGCCAGGAAAAGTATTTATTACATGATTACAGGCGTAAACCTTAGATCAGGGTTTGGTTTCAGGTCAAAATGTGGAGAAAAAAAGCACCGCAGCTGGACGTCGACGGGCAATGTCACGACGTTTAACAAAATGACATTTTTATATCGAGGTTGGTTTAATGTTTAACTCACTTTAAATGGACTGATTTATAATTGTGTGTACAGAGAGTGTGTTGTGTGTACAGAGAGTGTAAATGTTCTTTATTATGTGCTGTCCCTTTACAAATAAATAAATAAATGACTCCCTTTACTTTAGTATTGTTTAGGTTTTGCTACAGACTTTGTTAATCACAGTTACAAATTTTATTTCTTATTTATGAATTGATAATAACTACAAATAAATTATGAATGTTTTTGTGTGGCCTTAGTCCTTAACCCTTCATGCTCAAAGTCCTGGGACAAAATCATCGAAACTAAGCCAAAACTAAACCAGGACTTAATCAGAACTACCAGGTCTAAACCAGGACCAAACCAGGTCTAATCCAGGTCTAAATCAGGACTAAACTGGACCTAAACCAGGTCTAATCCAGGTCTAAAACAGGTCTAAACTAGGGCTAAACCAAACCAGGTCTAATCCAGGTCTAAATCAGGACTAAACTGGAACTAAACCAGGTCTAGTCCATGTCTAAACCAGGACCAAACTAGGTCTATCAAA
The DNA here is from genome assembly GCF_009829125.3 of Periophthalmus magnuspinnatus. Taxonomy (NCBI): domain Eukaryota; kingdom Metazoa; phylum Chordata; class Actinopteri; order Gobiiformes; family Gobiidae; genus Periophthalmus; species Periophthalmus magnuspinnatus. The sequence continues at coordinate 4,153,061 of NC_047128.1, read as the reverse complement.
GGAGTGAATCAAGACTAAACTAGACCCAAACCAGGTCTAATCCGGGACTAAACTAGAACTAAACCAGGATTTAACCAGAACTAAATAAAGAGAAGATCAGAACTAAACCAGGTCTATCAAAGGAGTGAATCAAGACTAAACTAGAACCAAACCAGTTCTAAATCAGGACTAAACCAGGACTAAACCTGAATCAAACAAAGAGAAGACTAGGGCTAAACCTGGTCTATCAAAGGGGTGAACCAAGACCAAACCAGGACCTAACCAGAGCTATACCAGGTCTCAACAAGAACCAAACCAGGTTTAATCCAAGACTAAACCAAGACTTAATTCGAAATAAACAAACAGGGAATCAGGACTAAACATGGACTGAATGGGACTAAACCAGGAATAAACTAAGTCAAGACAAAATCAGGGCTTTACCTGTACTAAACAAAGAAGAGACCAGGACTAAACCAGGTCTAAACCAGGTCTATCAAAGGAGTGAACCAGTTCTAAACCAGGTCCAAACCAGAGCTACACCAGGTCTAAACAAGGATTAAACCAGGACCAAACCTGAACCAAACAAAGAAGATATCAGGACTAAACCAAGACTAAACCATCCCCGAATCTGTGTGAACTCTTTGTCGAACTTACCCACTTTTCTCACCGTTTCCAAACTAGGCTAAATCCATTACATTTTCCATCTCAGTCGCTCATAAACTCTCAGAGCTGCGTTAGCCTGTGTTGTGCTTCACTTCCACTGTGTACGCCTCCGTTAGCTCCTGCGTAAACATGTGGTCAGCTGACTTCCTCTCTGCATAGACAGTTTACATGTAGATAACACACTGAATTATGCATAGGCCTCTGTATTGTGTTCTATGGCCCGCGCTGCAGCCGTGGAGTTTACAGAGACTGGGGGGATTGTTTGGCGTTTACAATCACACTCCCCTGGCATCGGTCCCATCTTTTATGTGGTCACGGTTAAACTTGAGCCACATGTCCCGACCGAAGGGGTGATAGACTGCCATGTATCTGATAATATTTATTTTATTAGCGTTAGCACGATTCTTCCACTCGTAAATATCTGTTGGCATCCGAGTTTGAGTTCATAAAAACGCCCGCACGCACAAGTGTCAAACCAAACAGCGATGGATTTTGTATCTTAAACAGATCCCGACCCGTTTGTTTGGCCCATTCACGCTGAGGGGAAACGGGGCCAAGGAAATGCATCACAACTGTTATTTAATTTAATGTAATTCAGGTAATATGGGACGTTTGACTCTCATGAGCGTTAAGTCATATTCTGATGCTGTTTCCTCCTCAAAAACAGACCTGGAGTTGTGTTTTGTTTCATTCACACATGTTTGGGTAACACTTTATTATTAGTCTGTAACATCTCCAAAGCTCAAAATGCTCTGTTCCACCTTGTGATGTCATGAAGTGGTAGTTTTCAAGTTAACAGCTCCTTTTACCTTTAGTTCAGTAGTAGATTGGCAATTCCTGGTCTGAAATGATCCAAATGATTCTAGAAATGAAGGTGCGTGGAGTTTAAAAACACACTGGAGCACTTCCTGTATCACCACATGATGACATCACAAGTTGGAACAGAGTGTTTTCAGTTTGAGAGAAGAACTCAGCCTAAATCTGCAGGGTTTGTGTGTTAAAAGTGTGTGAATGAAACAAAAGCACAATTCCAGGTCTGTTTGTGACGAGGAAACAACATTAGAAGTGTGATATGTGTTGCCTGTTTGCCTGAAATGTTCCACAGTCTGGCATTAAAATGGTCTATTCTGGTTGCATACCCACCAGATCAGTGGAAAGGCGACCCTGAGTAAGAAAAAAAATGTTCTTCAAAGCACACTTTACTTTTGAGCAATAGATAATGATTCTAGTGAAGGTGTGTGGAGTTTAAAAACACAGTGGAGCACTTCCTGTTTTGCCACATGATGACATCACAAGGTGGAACAGAGTGTTTTCAGTTTGAGAGAAGAACTGAGCCTAAATCTGAAGGGTTTGTGTGTTAAACATGTGTGAATGGAACAAAAAAAACACAACTCCAGGTCTGTTTGTGACGAGGAAACAACATTAGAACAGATCAGAAAACAGTATAATCTGAGCGCTTTAAAAACAGGTGCAGGCATCGTTGTAAATGTTTATCACCAGATTATTACACCAGATAATTTGAGGTGATTCTGTTGAAAATGTTTTCTCTGATCAAGATGGAGGAAGTGAGTTTGAAAATTGAAACTTTACGACAGTTGACCTCGTAATGCAAAGTTAGAACGTTCTAGTCTGATCACTGACCACACCAACCTTTATTTAACCAGGACAAAATCCACAAAAATCCCCACAAAATCAACTTTATGGAGCTTTCTTTTTTTTTGAAGAGGTTTTATCTGTCATCCATGCATGTTTGAGTAATCTAGAGATCTCTCCCAGGCCCTATTCAAACCCTCCTTATGGTTAGCTGTAAGATTTGTCCAAAGCTCCGCCCACAAGCCTACATCACCCATGCTCCCACACGACAATCCTCCATAAATATACAAAAACATGACACAAAACAAGACACTACAACTTCACAAACCAGGTGTGATGGGCAGTAGTTTCATTAACGCTGATTGTAATGTGATAGCACTGTGAAGGGGGCGGGGCTTTGGACTCAGAGCGGCAAAAATGAAAGTGAAACTTATAAAACATGTTAATAGGGTGATAAAGGGAAACATGGTGACCCCATAGAAGTAAAATACTTCCTCTTTAATACCCCATAGAAGTAAATACCTCCTCTTTAATACCCCATAGAAGTAAATACCTCTTCTTTAATACCCCATAGAAGTAAATACCTCCTCTTTAATACCCCATAGAAGTGAAATACCCCCTATTTAATACCCCATAGAAGTAAATACCTCCTCTTTAATACCCCATAGAAGTAAATACCTCCTCTTTAATACCCCATAGAAGTAAATACCTCCTCTTTATTACCCCATAGAAGTAAATACCTCCTCTTTAATACAACATAGAAGTAAAATACACCCTCTTTAATACCCCATAGAAGTAAATACCCCTCTTTAATACCCCATAGTAAATACCCCCTTTTTAATAAGCCTTTTTTCAGGTTCAGGGGGGAGGAGACTCGACCTCAGGACCTTTCTGTTCTGAGATCTATTTTTGGACGTTGGAAACAGTGAAAAGAACATAACTTGATATGAATGAGACTTGGCCAAATAAATGGTGTTTTTCTAATCCAATCTGGCAACTTTAACCAGTAACCTGATCGTAACCTGCACCGTGACTGCCAGAGCCGAAAGAACAGGGCATTCACCGGTTTCAGATTCCAGCTGTATGCAACATTTTTATGACTTCTTCTCATGCAAAAGATATAATATTTAGTTTTAAATGGTTAATCACTATGGCAACGGTTTCATCATCCTGAAACCCACAGACAGAGTGACCTGAGAGCGTTAAATCCGTCCTATTGTGTTTGTGTCTGATCTGTAGATGTAATCTCTGACAATCGTGGATCAATAAGTCATAATTTGCACATTTTAAATCACAATATTCATCTAAAACAACTTAATAAAAGAAACAAGTCCAATAGGAGCCATAAAGGAGCCGTAAACGTCATCACAACAAAACACCGTGTAGCTGTCGGCGCCCCCTATGGACAGCTGCACATCACACTAGAGCAGCACTTTTTTTTTTTTTTCATTTGTACCAAAATAACGACGCAACGCTGCCGAATCCTACGAGTATCAACGATTAAGAAAATAAAACTGGAGAAGGAAGTGCGTACATCACAGTGGGCGTGTCAAAGTGGGCGTGCACCGGTAGAGGTTCAACGGGGGCAGAAAGGCAAAATGGCGTCTTGAAGATAAAAGATGAAAGATTACTCAAACACGAATGAGTCCAAATACAACTTCAGAGGCTCAACGAGAAGAAACGACTAGAACATGAGTCTCAAACTCAAATTATCTGGGGGCCGCAGGAGGCAGAGTCTGGGTGAAGCTGGGCCGTATCAGGTATTCCTCAAAAAAAGCTTTGTTAAAATCTTCTCAAACGTCATCACTGTTTTCAACATACATGAGGAAATACGCCAATTCTTGTGGATTTTATGCATCTACATTGTTATTTGTTGAATCTTTTGTGATGGGACTACACAGCGAGAGTGGCACATGGTAACGCCACACTAGCATTAAACTTTCATATTGTCCTGCGGGCCACAAAATATCGTCTCACGGGCCGCAATTGACCCCTGGGCCGCGAGTTTGAGACTCCTGAACTAGAACGTGGATAAACTCTCTGAAATGTCCATTTTGCTCCAACAGCTCTGATTTAAACAGCGATGGTTTGTTACTGGCCCACTTTACTGGCCCATTTTACACTTTTCCTTGGTCCCTACTGTGATCTGTCCCACTCAGTTCTGGCCGTTCTGGATCATCAAAAAGCTGTTAGCTGCAGTGAGGATCTGCACAGGAGGAACAAATGTGGTTTTGATGTGGGTTCATTCAAGCGTCCTTTAAATGTTGTTTTTTATAGTAATCTGCAGAGCCAGACTTATTTCAGTGAGTTTGAGTTGGTTTAAGTCAGAGCAGTGGCCGAGGTGTCGACAGTGCGGTGCAGATCGTATCTTTGAAGAGAAAATACTCAGCCAGTTTATGTTCCTTTACAAAGCATTAAACTTCTCAGGGTTTGGGCAGAGGCCAGTGGAATCTTGTACACGGGAACAGAAGTAGTAAAAATCTGTACTTGAATGAGCATCGCCTAGAATATTATGTAGAGGTTACGGTGGACTTAAATGCTCCATAAATATACAAGAAACATGAGTCAAAACAATACACTACGGCTTCACAAACTTGACGCGATGTGCAGTAGTTTCATGTGTGGTCTTAAATGGATTATTTTCAAGACGCCATTTTGTCGTCCAAATAGGTACAAAAGAAAAAAATGCTACTCGCTGAAACACATTTGCTCTGAAACTTTGAACATGATTTCAACAAAATAACAAAATGTTTTCTTATATTTTTATTTGTCACATAATCAACTCTCTGTATATTAGAGGAGTTTAGGCCCTGTGTACTACATGGTTGCTAGGTAACTGTGGGATTTTCCATTGTAATGTCATGATTTTCAACGAGGAAGTAAAATTTGAAACCAGAAAAATTACCAAAAATGTGAAGTATTTTGTAGAATGTTAAATTTAATGATCTTAAGTGTGTTTTAGTCAGATGAGGAATCCAACCTGAGGCTTTAAATGCACTATGTAACATTTCATTTCGGTCATAACATCTATGTAATCCCTCAGTCGTCCAGGTCTGATCCAGAGCAAAAGACAATGTTTAAATCTGTCAACTGGACAAATAGTTGTAGAAGTGAAGACGTTTCTCTGCTCATCCAAGCCACTTCTTCAGCCAGTTCTTCATTTCCGAACTGAAGAAGTGGCTTGGATGAGCAGAGAAATGTCTTCACTCCTACAACTATTTGTCCAGTTGACAGATTTAAACATTGTCTTTTGTTTCGGTCATGACCCTAAACTCATGACCGTAGGTGAGGGCAGGAACATTGACTGACCTGTAAATCAAGAGCTTTGCCTTTCAGTTCAGCTAGTTTAGTCCTGGTTTAGTCCCGGTTTAGTCCCGGTTTAGTCCCGGTTTAGTAATGATTTAGACCTGGTTTAGTCCTGGTTTAGTCCATGTTTAGTTCTGGTTTACTCCTGGTTTAGACCTGGTTTTGTACATTTTTAGTCCTGGTTTAGTCCTGGTTTAGTCCTGGTTTAATCTTGGTTTAGTCCTGGTTTAGTCCTGGTTTAGTCCCGGTTTAGTCCCGGTTTGGTCCCGGTTTAGTCCCGGTTTAGTCCCGGTTTAGTCCTGGTTTAGTCCCGGTTTAGTCCTGGTTTAGTCCTGGTTTAATCTTGGTTTAGTCCCGGTTTAGTCCTGGTTTAGTCCTGGTTTAGTCCCGGTTTAGTCCCGGTTTATTCCCGGTTTATTCCCGGTTTATTCCCGGTTTAGTCATGATTTAGACCTGGTTTAGTCCTGGTTTAGTCCATGTTTAGTTCTGGTTTACTCCTGGTTTAGACGTGGTTTTGTACATTTTTAGTCCTGGTTTAGTCCTGGTTTAGTCCTGGTTTAGTCCTGGTTTAGTCCTGGTTTAGTCCAGGTTTAGTCCTGGTTTAGACCTGGTTTAGTCCTGGTTTAGCCCTTGTTTAGTCCAGGTTTAGTCCTGGTTTAGTCCTAGTTTATGTAAATTTGTCTGAACACATTCTGTACTGTACAGGAGACACGGCACGGAGGAGACTGATGGACAATGGTCTACAGTCCAACAGCCAATCAGGACGCACAGCACAATGGTCTACAGTCCAACAGCCAATCAGGACACACAACACAATGCACGCTCATATACTGTAAAAAAAAGTGAAAGGTGAACCGTGATACAGTGAGAGACCACAGTATTCTATAACAGTTCCACACAGATACAGAGAGGATGTACAGAAATGTGACAGGTGCAGTGATCACGAGATGCTCTGTTATTCTCTTCACCTGTCAGTCACCTGTCAGTGTAACCAGCACAACAGTCTTATACAGAGTCTGTGCTCATGTGTTCTATAGCTCATAATGACATGTAACATAAACATGGCCTAATCCTGTAGTAAGGCTCTGTCTGTCCTCACCGGGGGCATGTGGACAGTGAAACATCAAAGTACAGGCCCAAATGGAAAGTTACTATGTGTGATTGTCTATGGAAAGTCTGGGTTCACACACGTGGAAGAGCATAAACACTGGACCTAATGGAGGGGAAGAGGCTTTTATCTGGAGCTCTGAGGAGGAGGAGCGGCTCAGACATGCAAACACTGTTAACAGACACAGCACAGTCTGATATACTGCATAAGCTATTGTTATTGCAGCTTCAGTCTGCTCTTACTGTGAGAAGAAACATCTCAGTTTGAAGAGTTTTCACCATTAAGAGCAAACAACAGTGATGTCCTCCATTCTCCTTCATTCACATGGTCTAATAGGTAAGGTAAGGCAAGTTTATCTGTAGAGCAAGTAATTCAAAGTGGTTTACAGGATAAGAAAGACATTTACAACATCACAATACAACAAATCAAACATAAATAATCACGATAAAATGAACGTTAAAACAGAAGAGGACGAAAAAAAAACCTTTCAGTTACATACAGAGCTGAACAGAACTGGATTTAAATGTTGTCAAAGTAGAGGCCTGTCTCACATTATGAAACTGAAACACTGATTCCCCATGTTTAGTCCTGACTCTGGGCACCAGCAGGAGGCCGGTCCCTGAAGTCCTCAGAGTGTGAGATGGTTCATGTGGCTCATGTGAGAGATGTACTTTGGTGCTGGTCCATGGAGAGACTTGTTCATAATCAGAGCTGCTTTGAAGCTGCTATAAAGCTGTTTTTCTGTGAATCAAAGACTATGACTTCAGTCTTGTCTGAGTTTAACTGAAGAAAGTTGTTTTTCCTCCACACACTGATCTGTTGGATGCAGTGAGTGAATCCACTGGTCCATATCCACCTGCTGCAGTGAGACATAGATCTGAGTGTCATCTGCAGAGTTGTGGTAGGACACTTTATTGCTGTGTATTAACTGGTCTAACTGCAGCACGTAGAGACTGAACAACAGGGGTCCCAGGATTGACCCCTGGGGCACCCCACAGGTCAGGGACATTTTATCTGAGACACAGTTTCCAATTTCAACAAAGTACTCCCTGTCCTCTAGATAGGACTTGAACCAGTTTAGAGCCGTACCACAGATGCCCTCCCAGGCCTCTAGTCTCTGTAAGCGGATCCCATGATCCGCAGTGTCAAAAGCAGTGCTCAGATCTAACAGGATCAAGACTAAGACTTTGCCTGCATCAGTGTTCAGGCGGATGTCATTTGTCACCTTGATAAGAACAGTCTCAGTGCTGTGGTGGGGTCTAAAACCCAACTGGAAAACATTCAAGGAGTTGTTCATTTGGAGGTAGTTAGTAAGGAGTCGGTAAACAACTTTTTGCAAGGACAAGGACTTCCTAAAAACAGCAGATTTGAGATGGATCGGTAATTGTTCAGTACTGCTCACCATTCACCCAGCATGTGAGCGGCTTTACAAACATTCTGAAGTTAAGTTAATGTGACAAAAACAGTCTGATCAAAGCAAACTCTACTTTTAGATTTTCTTTTGTAAAGTGTAAACTTGAAATGACCACAGTGTCTTACTCAACACAACAGTTTATGTTATTGTGTTTTATATTTCATAATAGGTGGATGTATAGGCCTTGTGTGATTTATAATTTAAATCAGTTAAAACAGTGTTTTAAATGTTCAAATTGTACTCATCTGTTGCTGTAACACACAAAAGTATAGTGTCTGAACTCTGTGGATGCACCTGAGTCATTTTAACTAACGATGGACCTCTGGCTGTAATCATGCCGTCGTCAGGTTGGTCGTTGGGGTTTGTTCCGCCTTTGAGAACATTATTCTTGTTAAGAGCTGCTTAGACCTGATTTAGGAATTACCAACAATTGGAAACAATTTAGTGAAATTTAGCTCCTAACTGCACAAAGCCATGTGACGTTTACACCATTCAGGCAAAACATGTGTCCTCCATTTCACCCTCGAGGCTTCACTCCCCCGTGCATCACCTTCAGCCTCGTCTTATTACACATGGAATGAGAAATTTAAAAAATCCTTCTCTTTTGTCAAAATGTTGTTAAGTATGGGACTGTAAAGTTTGGTGTGTGTAGGTGCTACTTTAAAGGCTGATGGATTTTGAGGAAACGGCCTTTGACGTTACAATGTGTCATACAACTCTATGGAGGCAGGTTGATTAAATGAAATATTAAAACATCATTTGGTGCAGAGAGAACAGTTTTGTTGTTTTCTCATCAAAGCAAGTATGTTAACTGACCAGAAAAAACAAAAAAAAGAAGTGTTTTGCCTGTAATAGCTCCCACTCATGAATCACGTTTATTGAGAAGTTGTAGTTCCAAAAATAATAAAAAAAACATCATAAAAGTTGAGCCCAAAATAGTGAATTGAATCACAAAATGTATTTATTATGAATTATGTCAAAATCTCATCTTGTCTCCTTCTTGTGGCCCTAATCTCATCTCTCATCTTGTAAAAATTATGTCTTGTCTTGTCCCCTACTGTCGTCTAAATTTAAAAGCACTAAGACAGTCAAAGGTCAGAGGTCAAATCTATTTGTATAGCACATTTACAACAACCAAGGCTGTCCAAGTCTCACACAGGAACGAGGTCACTTGGTTTGTTCAATAAACTGTTCATATAAATGGACATAGCTAACCTGCTAGCCACCACATTCCAAACAGGAAGTGATCATGGGCGCACGTCCAGCTCCATTGACTCTGGCTCCAATTCGCTTTCTATTGAAAAACTGTGTCCTCTCTCTGTATCTGCTGCTGTCAGACTCGTCATTTTGGTCTTAAATGTTCGTATTAACCCGCTCTACATGATCCTGGGGTTTTTATTTCGCTATTGTGTCTGTAAATCAAGATATGTGACTCCGAGGTCGCTGCCACTAGCGTTAGCAACAGGTTTGACTGCCGCTATAACCGCTCTAGCCTCGATGAGCTTCATTTGACTGGAACCGAACGCTGTGGGTGACGTCACACTCACTTAGTCCACGTCTTTATACAGTCTGTGGTTCCACGCCTACAGTTGTCTAAAACTGAAAAGCACAAAAACAGTCAAAGGTCAAAGGTTTTGTATAGCACATTTACTGCAACCAAGGCTGTCCAAAATGCTTCACACAGGAACAACACACAGTAAATAGTCAGTTGGTTTGTTCACGAACTTCAGGTCTGAATGCTGATTTACTGCGATTAACAATAAATGGTTCTAGCTTTAGTTTTGGTAAGCGCTTTCACCAAAATATATATCCTCAGTTTGTCCAAAAAAGACATTTAGAACTCCTCATGGATGAGTTTAGATTTTGGATGCTACACAATGTATTCATCAGTCCGGAGTGAAGACAGCACCAGCTCAGGGGTTTGCAGTGAGACGTTTTGGTTTCACTAAAATGCTGTGTTTTATTGAGGCCCTTCAAAAGCTTTGGAATCTAAAACTTGGCGGTTTGGGGCAGGCAAAGAAAAGAACAGTTGTAAATTATGTTTCACGCAGTTTTGTCTGGATTCAAGTTATTTCTCATGTGACAGTTCTGGGGTCTCGATGAAGGATTGGACAGCCCCGCTCTATGTGGTTGTATCTATATCTATATGTAACTGCTCTTAGAATTACTCTTTTTGTCAGACAGGAGCATCTGCTTTACAGGTTTAGGGAGCTTTCTGTATCTTCCTCAGAAGTGTTACATGGTGGTGTAGTGATGTGTAGTGATACTGTAGTGATATTGTAGTGATGCTGTAATGATACTGGAATGATGGTGTAGTGATATGTAGTGATACTGTAGTGACGGTGTACTGATGCTGTAATGATGGTGTAGTGATACTTTCGTGATGGTGTAGTGATGCTGCAATGATACTGTAGTGATGGTGTAGTGATGCTGTAATGATGGTGTAGTGACACTGTAATGATACTGTAGTGATGCTGTAGTGATGGTGTAGTGATGCTGTAATGATACTGTAGTGATGGTGTAATGATGGTGTAGTGACACTGTAATGATACTGTAGTGATGGTGTAGTGATGCTGTAATGATGGTGTAGTGATGGTGTAGTGATGCTGTAATGATACTGTAGTGATGCTGTAGTGATGCTGTAATGATGGTGTAGTGATGGTGTAGTGATGCTGTAATGATGGTGTAGTGATGGTGTAGTGATGCTGTAATGATGGTGTAGTGATGTTGTAGTGATGGCGTAGTGTTGGCGCAGTGACGTGTCTTGTAGGCTGCTTTATTTAGTTTTGTCAGACAGCAGGTTAAGTTTACGCCCCCTAGTGTCTGACGTCTTCTCTAGGACTGCATCCCGTGTGTGATAAGATGTACGCTCCTTCATCCTGCTTTATGCTCGTTGGACCTGGTTTGCAGCTGATGTCATCAAAATTCCCTGTGGAGGGGGTGATGCTAACTAGAGTCACTGCTCTGTCTGAAGCTCTGTTACTCAAGTTAGACTTTAATCACAATCTGAATTGAACTAAACTGGTTTAGCCGGAATTACAACAAATGAGCTGATTTTGTACTGCTAAACAAGTCCCACTCGAATCACAAGCTAGATAGCGTTAGCCAGCAGTTTTTCAGTTATGCTGCGTTCAGACCGCAGCATCAGGGGCATCAGACACACCGCTGTTATTGTTATTTGAGGTGCCTTTTAGAATCTTGGCAAATGGGATTCAAACCGTTAATCTTCAGATCAGTGGACAAACACTTATAAAATGTGCATAAACTTCTTGTTAATGTTTCAGGATATTTTTGGCATGACTCTCATTAAAAAGAATGAAAAATAATTGTTTTACTGGCCATATACCAGAAACACCTGTGAACAAAATAAGGGAGGATCTTAGGAGGTACTCAGGACAAAAGTTAAGGAGCCACTGCATCATCCACACGAGAGAAATTAACCGAAAATATCACCTACATTTTAACTATGCTGTTTCCTGACCCAAACCATGCACACAAAGGAAATTAGAAAGACTTTAGTTAGAATTATCACTGAACGCAGATGCCCCAAAAGCCGTGACATCTGCAAACCAGACCAACCACATCCAGCTCAATGTTACATTTTTCTGCTTAAATAGTTACCAGAGTTGAACTTCAGAAGAACCGTGATGTAAGCACAGAAACAGCCCCAGAGATAGATGAGGTTTGTGTTTACCAGTGACCAGTGGTGGAAGGTAACCAAGTTAAAGAAGTATTGTGGTATAAGTATAAATGGGTATCTGTACTTTACTTTTTACTTTTAGTTGTTACACTTCAGATACACGGCCAGCCAAACATTTGGACACATCCTCTCGCTCAATGTTTTTTCTTTGTTTACTTCTTTCTACATTTTAGATACATATGGACAACATCAAATATATGAAGTAAGATGTATGGAATTTTGTAGTGAAGAAAAAACATTCCATCTATTTTCTTGGTCTTTATCCAGGGCTGGGTCACAGAGGCAGCAGTTAGAGCGGAGGCCCAGACTTCCCCTTCCACGCACACTTGATCCAGCTTGGGGGGATCCCGGGGCATTCCCAGGCCAGCCCAGAGACATGGGTGTTCCTTGAGGCCTCCCACCTCAGCTGCTCCTCTCCATGTGGAGGAGCAGCAGCTCTACTCCGAGCTCCTCCCATGTGACTGAGCTCCTCCCCTTCTCTCTAAGGGAGCACCCAGCTACCCTGAGGAGGAAACCCATTTAAACGCTTGTGTCTACCATCTTGCCCTTTTGGTCATCATCCAAAGCCCATGACCATAGGAGAAAAAAATTGAAAAAAAAGTTTAATAAATTTAATATTTTATAACAGACCTGTAACTTCTTCCTTAAGAGGCTCCTCTGTCCTCCACTCCTTACCTGTTTGAACTTGTTATCAGTATAAAAGACACCTGTCCACAACCTCAAACAGTCAGACTCCAAACTCCACTACGGCCAAGACCAAAGAGCAAAGGAACCACAAACAAAACTGTAGACCTGCACCAGACTGGGAAGACTGAATCTGCAATAGGCAGCTCGGTGTGAAGAAATCAACTGTGGGAGCAATTATTAGAAAATGGAAGACATACAAGACCACTGGTAATCTCCCTCGATCTGGGGCTCCACGCAAGATCTCACCCCGTGGAGTCAAAATGACACAAGAATGTGAGCAAAAATCCCTGAACCACACGGGGGGGACCTAGTGAATGACCTGCAGAGAGCTGGGACCAAAGTAACAAAGTCACCATCAGTAACACACTACGCCACTACGTGCCAGACGTGTCCCCCTGCTTAAGTCAGGACATGTCCAGGCCCGTCTGAAGAAGCATTTGGATGATCCAGAACAGGACTGGGAGAATGTCATTATGGTCAGATGAAACCAAAATAGAACTTTTTGGTAAAAACTCAACTTGTCGTGTTTGGAGGAGAAAGAATGCTGAGTTGTATTCAAAGAACACCAGACCTACTGTGAATCATGGGGGTGGAAA